>NC_090655.1:174251170-174538670 GCF_040937935.1 Hyperolius riggenbachi
AGCACTAGGGGGACAGCGGCACAGCAATAGGTGAGCTTCGGGACTTGGCCGGCCACATGTAGTCAGAACGTGTTCTGGCCGGCCAAAGTCCGAAATTGTGCAGCATTTTGTACATTGGCCGCATCAGGCGGCCACTTCGCACTGTGACCGGCCAGAACCCGAAGTGGCCAGACTTCGGGTTCTGGCCGTAACATATATACAAGAAAGGTATTGAAGAAACTAAGAGAGTGAAACTCCTTCAAATGCCATGATATGCAAAGACTGTCGTATACACTGGACTTAAAGATGCAAGATGACTAGCCATAGTCAACTCAGAAAATATAGAGTTAAATGCGTGACTATTTGATAATATTACAGATTAAATGTTCTAAACAACCTGAACTGTTAATAATGCGTTAAATTGGCAAATTAAACTGCTAGTAAAACACTGGACTAATACTAGATTGCTGTAAAGCGGCACAAGGGGGGATCCTATCGCGCTATCATGAGAACCGCATGTCGTATACAAGAATTATAGACACTTGACTGAAAGTTATTTGAAACATATGATACCTGTTAAAGAAGTTTCCAGAAAAGAAAATTCTGAATGACTACTGATTTCCCAATACTAATGATTGATTGGTGCGGAGAACTACTTCAATCAGAGAGAAAATCTATACATGACATATCCAGGATCAAGCATGTAACTACATAAAACAACCTTATATCAAACTTAATCTACAGAATAATTATCACATTTGACTTTTTGTGAAAGTAAACATGCAAGATTTACATACAAGAATGCTGACAGTCTACAACATAAGTTTCAAGAGACTTTTAAATCAGTGGTAAAGATCCTGATTAATTCAAGAGAGAATTACTCCAAAATATTGGAAACATGATGTAGAGAAGCAACTTCAATAATGAGATGTTAATACATATGATTTATAGAGAATATATTTGAAAACAGCTACTGCAACTAGCTAGCTTGCAATTTGAATTACCAAGAACTTTTCAATGTTTATATTTTTAATATGATATTTTTATTTAAATAGAAAGGTGACATTATTTTATGGGATTCTGCTGGCAAACTACACATACTTTGTACTACTACATATCATTTGTGGAAAAAAAAACCTTGTGGTATAAGAAAGGTGTAATTAACTGTATTAATACATAATACTAACCAACTAACTAATTAACCTGTTGTAAGCTAACAATAAAATGTTGAATGTATTGTGTTCCAAAGAACCTAGGGGCCACATGAACTGTATAATTCCTGTTTTTACATTTTGAACTTTAAGTTTTACCACATGTCTTAAAATGGGTGACAAATATTTCCTAGAATTTCCCTACATATCTACACAAGCTACCAGGGCTGTGGAGTCGGAGTCGTGGAGTCGGAGTCGTGGAGTCGGGCAATTTTGGGTGCCTGGAGTCGGAGTCTGGAAAAAATGCACCGACTCCGACTCCTAATGAATTTGTAACTGTAATTAAAATAGAAAATATGATAAAATGTTCTATTTCTCAGATAATAGTCATTAAAAATAATGTATATATACAGTATATATACAGTAATAGCTGTGCTTAGTCCACAAAAATGAAATAAACCAATCAAAATTAGTTACTTGTGCTGCTTCAATAAAGCAGTCCCCGTATTTTTAAGGTCAGATATACATATCTGATTGTGACTGTATATATGATGTTTACACAGGAATCTCTTATATATACTAAATAACATCTATGCTGTAAGAATAAAGCCTGATTTGTAGCCGTATCACTAATAGAGATGGTCAACGAGATGAAAATAATTCTGCATTGATGCTGATTTATGCAAATGTATGCACTCCCTTTGCTGATAAATATCAAATAATTTGATATGTTGTTAAAATTTGGTTTAGTGACTGCAAATTAAAGGGTACCTGAGACGGATGAAAAGTAAAGTTTTATACATACCTGGGGCTTCCTCCAGCCCCCTTCAGGCTAATCAGTCCCTCGCTGTCCTCCACCACCCGGATCTTCTGCTATGAGTCCTGCTAATTCAGCCAGTAAGCGCTGTCCGGCCGCATGCCGCTCCCACAGCCAGGAACATTCTGCACCTGCGCAATAGTGCTGCACAGGTGTAGTATGCTCCTGGCGGTGGAGTGTGTGCATGTGCACTACGCCCGACTGGCTCAAGTACCTGGACTCATAGCAGAAGATCCAGGTGGTGGAGGAGGACAACGAGGGATGGATTATCCTGAAGGCGGCTGGAGGAAGCCCCAGGTATGTATAAAACTTTAATTTCATCAGTCTCAGGTTTACTTTGTTACACAGTAGTACTATACTCTACATATGCACTCCCCACAGAGCTGCAGGGAATCCACTGAGAATGCTGTGCACATTGAACACAGAGGTGTTGTCTGTTTACAATCTCCTTATTCCCCTGCAGAGTACCTGCACATCATTCTTACATGTTCCCACACTTACATTGCCTAGGGCCTGATAGATGTTCTTTGTTCCGGTTTGTAGTCTAAAGGGAATAAATATAGTAGTCTACATATCCTTCTCACTTCAGTTGTCTTGTAAAATTCCTAAGCGTTGGCAGTTAAGAGACGGATTTTTAAACAACTTTTAATCAACAAAATTGTAATATGCAAATTAGAGGAGTCAGAGTCGAGGAGTCGGAGTCGGAGTCGGTGGAATCCTAAACTGAGGAGTCAGAGTCGGAGTCGGTGGATTTTTGGACCGACTCCACAGCCCTGCAAGCTACCACAGTGATAGAAACTACAAATTCGAAGGTTGAATCCATACATATGTCATATACAAAAACTACAGCCATATCTAGACCGGCAAAAATTGTTTATTGGAGAAGATATTAATCTTACTATTGAGTTTATTGTCAGGCTGGCAACACAGCAGACAACGCTACTTAATGAACAAGGTTTTGCATGAATGAAAGATTGCATTACTTTTAATTTTGATTATAAATTATTTTTCTCTTTCGAAGAAATAAAACAACAAATGGAGATCGCTAACCATCTGTCATCATTTTCCTGAAAGGGGGGATGTCAGAATTCTAGCGGTTTTATTTATGCAGGAAAAGCTGTCATATGTGTATGTTTTAAGTTTTAATGTTCTATGCAAAATTTCATTGTAAACTGTAAAGTTAAAGTACTTTTTTACAATATTGCTCTGTGACATCTCAGCATATTCCAAGCAGTGAAACTCATAATTGGATTATTCTAGTTACAAGAAGTGAAAACATTTTTTGTTTATGATACAGAGCATCTTTCAAATGTCAAGGTTACAGATAAGCATACTGTGTGGAAAACTGGGAACAATATCTTATTTTGAAATTCGTGACGAACGACAGCAAACATCATGTTATGGTTATGGTAGTTCATTGTGACTTTTATAAAATGTCAGATAGATAAAGCATTTTTTAACATAAGCTTAATACATAATATTACACTGCCATCTGGCGTTTTTTTGTAATCTTTAATTTATAGAATGAAATTATTTAGATAGCTAATCAGTATACACAATATTTGATTATTCTTTAAGGATAGTATAGTGTTTAAATAAGTATTAATTTACTGTAAGTCTGAATACTGTTGGTTACAGGCCTATGTATTTTGGTGGGTCAAGATGGCCGACAGCATTTCAGAAAGAAATGGGCATACCTCAGCCAATTAAGACACAGATGTCATAATAAGCAAACACAGCATGAAACATAGATATGGGAGATGTTTTTAATTCTGGAGACCCAGGCCCATATGCAATTCACTTTTTCACCTGAGTTTTCTCCTAGGAGATAATTTTTCATTTTCAATTTAAAATAACTTTCCAGCACTTTTCAACTAAAAATGTACCCAAAAGAAGTTGAAAAAGTACTATCAAAATTATTTTGAGCATTTTTTTTGCTTTATGGTGGCTTAAAAGGCATTTTATTGAAAAGTTAAAAAATGTCAACTTGGAGAAAACTAAGGAGGAAAAGTGAATTGCATATTGGCCCCAGTGTCTCATGACATTTCTCTTATCGGGAGGTCATGATATAGTCAAAATGTCTACCTGCGTGTGCACCCAATTAATTACGATATCACCCTCATTAATTAAATGTCAAACACTCCAAATGACGTAGATTCTCACAGTTAAGATAATTAAGGTATTCAAAACAAAAAAGTGTTATGGTTATTTTAAATGTCAAAGATAGCGAGCTACGCATGGAAGCTTTAGCCAATCCGAACCTGGGATTCAGGGAAATTCCAGATTAGGCAGCCATATTGCATCCTATCCCTATAAAAGTAGGAGCTGAAAGCTCATAGTTTGCAGAAGCCCAACAATCTCCTGAGAAGACACATGAGGCAGAAGCTACCTTCCCACAAGTGGTTCTAGATGCTGAAGAGATGACAGAGAAGGGGTAATATGCTTAATATTCTGGTGATTTACTTTATTAATTTTTCAGCATTAAGTTTTGTTAACATGTTAGCAAGACGTTTTTTAGAAGCTTTTTTGATTGATTGATTGATGATCGGTTGGCTCTAAAGCCTTGATGAGATGGAATACTGTTAGAAGGAAACACTACTTGGAACTGTTCATATTTTGTATATATGCTGTATGATAAGCAAATACAATTTTTTATATAAAATCAAATACTGAGTGCTCTGATTTATTTCAAGGTACACCGTCAATCTATAATTACTGTTATAGAGGGTTCAGACCCCGCTATGCCGGATTTATATGATAGCAACGCTTTAAAGGCTGGTCCTTTGTTGAGTTAGCAATCATGAAAAAAGCAAGAACCGCTCAGGTTTTTGACACTTGTTTATTCTTCACCGTCTTCACCTTCTTCTTTTTCTTCTCTCCATCTTTTTGTTCACCATCTTCTTTTTCTGTTTTACCATCTTCTTTCTCATCACCATCATCTTCATCATCTTTTTCTTCACTGGCACCTGGTTCTTCTTCTTCTGGGTCATCCTCACTTGGTTTGTAATCTTCTTCTTCACCTGGTTCTTCTTCGTCTTCTTCTTCTTCATCATCATCTGGTTCTTCTTCTTCTTCTTGATTATCATCTGGTTCTTCTTCATCATCTGGTTCTTCTTCTTCTTCATCATCATCTGGTTCTTCTTCACCTGGTTCTTCTTCTTCTTCATATACCAAATAACTTCCGATGAACACACAGCCTCACAAAGTATACCAAGTTACTATTTATTATATCAACATTTCATAAAAGACATCGGTTCTCATACAGGTATATACCACAGAACAAATTCATCCCAATAGAAAACCCACATTAAAAACAATGATTGCGGATTGCATAAATAACGCAGGCTGCGTTTTCAAACAGCATAGATTTGATTGAGTAGATGTAAAGGCAAACTATATCTGGCCAGATAAATACATTTTGCCACACTCAACTTTCGTCCGCGCACTCACTCACCACACACGTGCCATGATAATTGAATATGGGGGGCCCCCTTAATAATCAAATCTCCAACAGTTCAGTCCGCATATAGAATGACAGAAGGACTTGAAATGTCAGCCGTTTGTTTCAAGCAGGAAGGATTGGCTCTCACCCAAATTTGCATAGGCATCCAGTCATCGGAATTCCGCTGTTACATACAGTAAAGTCCATACCGCTTGGATGGCTTAAGAGCATTACCCTGTCGGCTCCATCTTGCCGACCGCCCTACCGCGGAGGACGCCAACCCTGGTTCTTCTTCTTGTTCTTCTTCTTCTTGTTCTTCTTCTTCTTGTTATTCTTCTTCTTATTTTTCTTCTTGTTATTCTTCTTCTTCTGGTTCTTCTTCTTCTTCTTCTTCTGGTTATTCTGGTTCTTCTTCTTCTTCTGGTTATTCTCCTGGCTATTCTTCTTCTTCTTCACCTGTTTATTCTTTTTCTTCTTCACCTGGTTCTTCTTCTTCTTCTTCGCCTGGTTATTCTTCTTCTTATTCTTCTTCTTCACCACCATTTTTTTTGTCTTTGTATTCTTTCTCTTGTACCCAACTTAATGGTTTTTCCCTTACAGAACTCAACTGTTTTAAAATTTGTTCTTCAACAGCATAGCTAAATTTTTAGTGTAATAATAGCTAGTGGCACATGATTCTGCGGACCCTGGTGGCGGGAACACAGACAGCAGGAGGTTAAATGTAGCAGCAGGAGGAGGAGTGACGTGTGGCAGCAGGCAAAGTAACGGGCCATGGTACCTAGCGTTGGTAATGGCGCATGGCAGCAGCGCATAATTCTGTGGACCCTGGTGGTGGGAACACAGACAGCAGGAGGTTAAATACAGCAGCAGGAGGAGGAGTGACATGTGGCAGCAGGCAATGTAGTAGGCTGTGGCACTTAGCGTTGGTACCATGGCTGTAATAAACACCATACAGAAGGAGGTTCTGGACAGCAGTCGTGAAGCCCACATTGTGTCCAATACACAACTGGGAGAGCACAGTTTTCAACCCAGACACCTCAGATTTTTCTTTTTTTTTTTTTTTTACACAAGAACAAAAATAGTAGCTATTTTAAGGGTGCTTTTTTTCAAAAAAATGTAGCTATTGTAGTGGCGTAATAACTATTGGCGCATGGCAGAAGTGCATAATTCTGTGGACCCTGGTGGTAGGAACACAGACAGCAGGAGGTTAAATACAGCAGCAGCAGGAGGAGGAGGAGGAGGAGTGACGTGTGGCAGCAGGCAATGTAACGGCGGGCCATGGTCCCTAGCGTTGGTACCATGGCTTTAATAATAAACACCAAAAGCAGGAGGTTCCTGACAGCAGTCATGAAGCCCACATTGTGTCCAATACACAACTGGGACAGCACAGTTTTCAAACCAGACACCTCAGATGTTTCTTTTTTTTTTTTTACACAAGAACAAAAATAGTAGCTATTTTAAGGGTGTGTTAAATGGCTAGTGGCAGCAGTGCATAACAGAGTGGACCCTGCTGGTGGTGGTGGGAACACAGACAGGAGGTTTAATGCAGCAGCAGAAGGACATACATGGCAGCAGGCCATCTAGGCCATGGCACTTAGTGGTGGTACCACAGCACCTAAAGAAAAAACAGGCCAAATTTGCAGGGGACTGAAGGTTGATGTTCTGATAAAAAAATTCCCAGGCACCTCATGTCCTCCTGTCGCCGACAACGGGTGCCTGGAACGTGCCTTTAATCCAGGCCTGGTTGATCTTCAGGAATGTGAGTCTGTCTACGGACTCTGTGGACAGACGAGAGCGCTTCTCTGTGACCACGCCACCGGCCGCACTGAAGCACCTCTCTGACAGCATGCTGGAAGGGGGGCAAGACAGGACTTCCAGGGCGTACTGCGCCAGCTCACTCCACATCTGTAAGCACTCGACCCAGTACTCCATGAGGTCCACAGGCTCCTCACCCCCGGGGTCAAGCCTGCTGAAGGACCTCATGTAGTCGTCCACCATCTGGATCAGGTGCTGCCTGTGACTTTGAGAGGAGGATGCTGCTGCATGCACCTCCTCTCTCAGCCGCTCTACCATCAGGTAGAGTGCCGTTGTCAAGGACAGCAGGTCTCCTGGGCACCTGATGCTGCTGCTGGCTGCAGGAATCGGCTGCTGTGCTGTCTGGACAGGGACAGAGGGGGTGGAAGGCTGGCGGAAGGCTTCCTCCAATCGCCGAACAAGGATCTCCGGCAACTCCCTTGTTCGCTGCTCACGGTCTCCAGCAGGCAGGAACTGAGCCACCTTCCCCCTCAGCCGTGGGTCCAGGATCATGCTGATGCAGGTGTCCTCCCGAGCTTGCATCTGCTTAACCCTGGGGTATGTGCGCAGGAACCGCAGCATGTGCCCTGCCATGGTGAACAGGGTGGTCCGTCCAGCAGAGACATTAGGGTCAGTGGCCTCAAGTTCGCTGTCCTCCTCCTCTGGCCCCTGAGCCTCTTACTCCTCTCTACAACCTCTCACCACTGCTGCTGCGCTCCGCTGTTCCCCCTCAACAGCAACATCCAGCACCTCCAACTCCTCCTCCAACAACTCAAATTCTTACGCAGAAGTGGACTGCGCAGGTGGCTGCTGTTCCAGCTGGCTCAGGGCCTCCTCTCCTACATCCATCAAATCACAAAGTGCCCTGTCCAGCAGACAAACAAAGGGCACCCACTGGCAGAGGGATGCCCGTTCCTCGCTCACCAGGTTGGTTACCTGCAGGAAGGGAGCCAACATCAAGCAGACCTGCTGCATTTGCCCCCACTGTGCGTTGGAGATGAGCTGGAGTTTGGTGGTGCCGGCGACAGTGGCCTCAACAATGTAGCGGTGGACAGCCCTCCTCTGCTCAACCAGCCGCTCCAACATCGCCAGGGTGGAATTCCAGCGAGTTGCCACATCGATCACTAGTCGGTGTCGTGGCAGGCCCTCACGCTGCTGAATGTCAGCCAGGTTTGCTGCGGCAGCGGCTGAGCGCCGGAAACTGCGAACAATTTTAGGAGCCACTTCCAACAGATCCTCCATCCCCTGGTAGGTGCGCAGGAACTTCTGCACCACCCGTTTCAGGACATGGGCCAAGCAGGGGACGTACAGTGGTGTGAAAAACTATTTGCCCCCTTCCTGATTTCCTATTCTTTTTCATGTTTGTCACACTTAAATGTTTCTGCTCATCAAAAACCGTTAACTATTAGTCAAAGATAACATAATTGAACACAAAATGCAGTTTTAAATGATGGTTTTTATTATTTAGTGAGAAAAATAACTCAAAATCTACATGGCCCTGTGTGAAAAAGAAATTGCCCCCTGAACCTAATAACTGGTTGGGCCACCCTTAGCAGCAATAACTGCAATCAAGCATTTGCAATAACTTGCAACGAGTCTTTTACAGCGCTCTGGAGGAATTTTGGCCCACTCATCTTTGCAGAATTGTTGTAATTCAGCTTTACATTTTCAGACATCTTCAAAACTCTTCAAAACTTATTTTCTACTCTTCCTTAAAGTGAACCTAAAGGCAAAAAAAAAATGAGATGAACTCACCTGGGGCTTCCCTCAGCCCCCTGCAGTCGATCGGTGCCCTCGCAGCTCCGGTCCGATGCCTCTGGACCTCCTGGCCGCAATAGCAGCATAGGGGGGATATACAGGCTGGGAACGCGAACAATCACTCGCGTTCCCATGCCTGTCGGCCGGTGACGGCCAAACCGGAAGTGTTCACCGGCGGGTCCAGAGGCATCGGACCGGAGCTGCGAGGGCACCGATCGGCTGCAGGGGCTGAGGGAAGCCCCAGGTGAGTTTATCTCATTTTTTTTTTGACTTTAGGTTATCTTTAACTGTTTATCACTAAGTAACTTTAGGGCCCTTTCACACCGGGATGGTGAGGTGCAGTATGTTTACCGCACCCCACCATTGAGTAATGAAAGGCTGTGGAGACTTTCATACTGCCATGGTATAGCACGATGCGACGGAAATGAAGTTTTCGCTGCATCCCCGATGCTAGGACAAAACTACGTGTCATTCTGTGTCGGACCAGAAGTCATGTTACTCTGTGGTGACACAGGGATATTGAAAATGTTGGTGTTGGGGCACGCATGCACGGAAACATATTTTAACAGTACGCTTCTGTGCACTTCCGCATACCAGAAACAGGAAGTGACGACAAGCGCACGTCACTTCTTGCTTTGCTGGTGGCTAGACAGGAAACACCGCGTAGTAACCAATGTTCCCTGAAAGGCCTGTTTCTAGCGGTAGATGCAATGTAACACACTGTTAGCAGTGGGGTCCCACAGGGGTCTGTACTGGGTCCAGTGCTCTTCAATTTATTTATTAATGACCAAGTGGATGCAGTAGTGAGCAATGTTGCTATTTTTGCAGATGATACAAAATTGTGCAGAATCATCAACTCTCAGGAAGATAGTGTCATATTGCAACAGGATCTGGATAGGATGGCTATATGGGCACATAAATGGCAGATGAAATTCAATGTTGAAAAATGTAAAGTCGTGCATTTTGGTCGTACCCATGTTCTAGCACCATACAAAATAAATGGGAGACAGTTGGGGACATCAAACTTGGAGAAGGACTTAGGAGTACTCATCGACAACAAGTTAAATAATCGTACTCAATGCCAAGCCGCTGCAGCTAAAGCTAACAAAATTTTGGGATGCATTGAAAGGGAAATAAAAACTCGAGATGCGCGCATAATATTGCCCCTGTTTAACTCTCTAGTAAGGCCACATCTGGAATATGGAATTCAGTTGTGGGCACCACACTACAAAACAGATATTGCAGTTTTAGAGCAGGTGCAGAGACGAGCAACAAAATTGATACGTGGGATGGAAGGTCTCACTTACCAAGAAAGGTTAGATAAACTGGGTTTATTTAGTCTAGAGAAAAGACGCCTTAGAGGAGATCTAATTAACATGTATAAATACATCCGAGGGCAATATAATAGCTTGGCGGATGAGCTTTTTGTCCCTAGGCCTTCTCAAAGGACTAGAGGACATGATCTGCGCATGGAGGAAAAACGTTTTAGCCACTTATTTAGGAAAGGGTTCTTTACAGTAAGAGTGATTAAGATATGGAATGTATTGCCACAGGAAGTCGTTATGGCAAACTCTATACCTGCATTTAAAGGGGGCTTAGATGCTTTCCTTGGGTTGAATGACATCCATGGCTACAATTACTAGGTAAGGCCTAATGATGTTGATCCAGGGATTTTATCTGATTGCCATCTGGAGTCGGGAAGGAATTTTTCCCTTTAGGGGCTTATTGGACCATGCCTTGTAAGTGTTTTTTTGCCTTCCTCTGGATCAACAGGGATATGTGAGGGAGCAGGCTGGAGTTGTACTTTGTACTGGTTGAACTCGATGGACGTATGTCTTTTTTCAACCAAAATAACTATGTAACTATGTAACATCACTGCTGCCAGTGTTTGCAGTGTGAAACCAGCCTCAGTCTCATTTACTTTACCTTTTGAATCCTATGTTTCAGTTAGATTGTAAGCTGAATTTGCCAATGAGTTATACTTCTCTTGTCCCATAATTTGTACTAGGCTATGCATTTATGATTGTAATCTGCAACCCGTATTATTTATAGGGCATAGCTGTATTTATACTGTACTTATAGATAATATTTATATTATGCTGTTACTTTATACATTAAAGATTGTATGCTTAAACCCATATCTCAAACCCATATGCTTAAACCCATATCTCAACATCTCCAAATGTAGGGCTTGATTCAATAAGACAAATAGCATGCCTTATCCGAGTTAATATGCGTTATCAGTGATAACACACCTTATCCTAGTTAACACGCCCTATCAGAGTAGCATAGCGAGCGCTACAAACTTATGTCTGCTAATTGACAATGACGAGAGCTCCTCTCGTCCTGCCCTGAGCCCCTGCCAGTTTGTAGCACTTGCTATGCTACTCTGATAAGGCATGTTACCTCTGATAAGACATGTTAACTCGGATAAGGCATGTTATCTCTGATAAGGCGCATTAACTTGGATAAGGCATGCTATTTGTCTTAGTGAACCAAGCCCTTCGTTTCTGAAAGGGTTGAATTTTGAGGCTGAATACAGCCAGATATGTTGAATCATGGACAGTAATTTAAAAATAACTCAAGTGATGCGAGATATCAGGATTAAAGCAATATGGGCCTGCTTCACAAAGCTTTTCTGTTAAATTATCTCCCCTTATTTATTAACTCACAATTTATCTCTGCTCGGGCTTGATTCACAAAAGCTTGATAACTGAAAGCACGGCCATGCTATGCAGTTACCACGCGATGTGACGTGCGCAAAGGTTTGTGCGAGTAAAGGCTTACGCCCATGTGGTAACAAAGGTTTGCGCGCGACTACATGCGTGTTTGCGTATGAACGCGCTCGTGCTTGCGTGTAAACCTTCGTTAGCATGCGGGCATAAGCCTTCATGCGTGCAAACCTTTGTGTGCGTAACATCACGTGGTAACTGCATAGCACGGCCATGCTTTCAGTTATCACGCTTTTGTGAATCAAGCCCTTTAAATGACTTAACTCATGATTTACCTCTCCTTATCTAACTTAACTCATTTTTTAGTTCTCCTTATCTAATTTAAATCATGGCTTAGCTCTCCTTATTTGACATAACTCAGGGTTTAACTCTCCTTATCTATTTATCTCGTGAATTATCTCTCCTTATTTGTTTATCTCATACATTAGCACTCCTTACAGTTAAGGTGAAAAATAAATAACCTTTGTGAATCAACCCTTATGAGTGAAATGATTGGCTTTTTCCTAGAGTTGAGCTGAAATTTTCGTAATTTCGCATTACTAAAATTACGCATGCAAAATTTGCGATTACGATGCGAAATTACAGTAGCGTAATTGCCATTAAAATCGTAATTGAAAATACCGTAAGCGTAATTTTCAACGCGTAATTTTGCGTTTCGTTCATGCCGTAATTTCGCATTAAACGCTACCGTAATTTCGCGTTAAACCGTAACGCTCCGTATAATATAAAAAAGCCGCCGACTTTAAGGGTTAATAGCAAAGCCCCCTTAAATGCTAAGAGCCTCAAATTTGGAGAATATATTAAGGAGATCAGGAGGAATAAGAGGAAAATTTTTTTTTTCAAAAAGACCTTATAGTTTTTGAGAAAATCGATGTTAAAGTTTCAAAGGAAAAATGTAAACATTTAAAAACCCGCCGACTTTAACGGTTAATAGCAAAGCCTGCTTAAAGTTTAGGAACACCAAATTCCCAGGGTATATTAAGGGGATCAGTGGGAATAAGAGGAAACATTTTTTTTTCAAAAAGACCTTATAGTTTTTGAGAAAATCGATTTTTAAGTTTCAAGGGCGAAAATGTCTTTTAAATGCAGAAAATGTCAGTTTTTTTTGCACAGGTAACAATAGTGTATTATTTTCATAGATTCCCCCAAGTGGGAAGAGTTTTACTTACTTCATTCTGAGTGTGGGAAATATTAAAAAAAACGACGTGGGGTCCCCCCTCCCAGACCTCTTTAACTCCTTGTCCCCCATGCAGGCTGGGATAGCCAGAATGCGGAGCACCGGCCGCGTGGGGCTCCGCACCCTGACTATACCAGCCCGCATGGTCCATGGATTGGGGGGTCTCGGAAGGGGAGGGGCAGCCAAGCTTTCCCCTCCCCCTCCGAGCCCTTGTCCAATCCAAGGACAAGGGGCTCTTCTCCACCTCCGATGGGCGGTGGAGGTGGAGGCCGCGATTTCCTGGGGGGGAGGTTCATGGTGGAATCTGGGAGTCCCCTTTAAAAAGGGGTCCCCCAGATGCCCACCCCCCCTCCCAGGAGAAATGAGTATAGAGGTACTTGTACCCCTTACCCATTTCCTTTAAGAGTTAAAAGTAAATAAACACACAAACGCTTAGAAAAAGTATTTTAATTGAACAAAAAACATAACCACGAAAAAAGTCCTTTAATATTCTTAATTAACCATTAATACTTACCTGTCCCTTTAAATAAATTATCCCTCGAAATAGCCTCAGAAATGTTCTATCAGTTACAATGTAACAAAGTTATTACAATGTAACAACTTTGTTACATTGTAACTACGCCGCACCCTACGTCACTCGCCGCCGCCGCATCCGCGTCTGCGCTGCACAGATTCCCGACAGAGCTCTGAGCTATATAGCTCAGAGCTCTGAGAAGCATCTTTGTATTTTGGCTCCAAGGAGCCCCATTGGTCCTTAGCAGACCAATGGGGTTCCTTCAAATCAAAAGGAACCCCATTGGTCTGCTAAGGACCAATTGGGCTCCTTGGAGCCCAAATACAAAGATGCTTCTCAGAGCTCTGAGCTATATAGCTCAGAGCTCTGTCGGGTCCGTGCAGGACGCTAAGTCCCCGCTGGCTCCGCTGCCCTCCCCGCCTCTCCCACATGTCACCCACAATTCACCCACATGTGGGTGACAGATGTGGGCGGGGTGGACAGCGGGAGCTGCGGGGACTTAGCGTCCTGCACGGACGCGTAAGTGTATGCTGCGGCGGCTGAGCGGCGAGTGACGTTGGGTGCGGCGTAGTTACAATGTAACAAAGTTGTTACATTGTAATAACTTTGTTACATTGTAACTGATAGAACATTTCCGAGGCTATTTCGAGGGATCATTTATTTAAAGGGACAGGTAAGTATTAATGGTTAATTAAGAATATTAAAGGACTTTTTTCGTGGTTATGTTTTTTGTTCAATTAAAATACTTTTTCTAAGTGTTTGTGTGTTTATTTACTTTTAACTCTTAAAGGAAATGGGTAAGGGGTACAAGTACCTCTATACTCATTTCTCCTGGGAGGGGGGGTGGGCATCTGGGGGACCCCTTTTTAAAGGGGACTCCCAGATTCCACCATGAACCTCCCCCCCAGGAAATCGAGGCCTCCACCTCCACCATCCGCCCATCGGAGGTGGAGAAAAGCCCCTTGTCCTTGGATTGGACAAGGGCTCGGAGGGGGAGGGGAAAGCTTGGCTGCCCCTCCCCTTCCGAGACCCCCCAATCCATGGACCATGCGGGCTGGTATAGTCAGGGTGCGGAGCCCCACGCGGCCGGTGCTCCGCATTCTGGCTATCCCAGCCTGCATGGGGGACAAGGGGTTAAAGAGGTCTGGGAGGGGGGACCCCACGTCGTTTTTTTTTAATATTTCCCACACTCAGAACGAAGTAAGTAAAACTCTTCCCACTTGGGGAATCTATGAAAATAATACACTATTGTTACCTGTGCAAAAAAACCTGACATTTTCTGCATTTAAAAGACATTTTCGCCCTTGAAACTTAAAAATCGATTTTCTCAAAAACTATAAGGTCTTTTTGAAAAAAAAAATGTTTCCTCTTATTCCCACTGATCCCCTTAATATACCCTGGGAATTTGGTGTTCCTAAACTTTAAGCAGGCTTTGCTATTAACCGTTAAAGTCGGCGGGTTTTTAAATGTTTACATTTTTCCTTTGAAACTTTAACATCGATTTTCTCAAAAACTATAAGGTCTTTTTGAAAAAAAAATGTTCCTCTTATTCCTCCTGATCTCCTTAATATATTCTCCAAATTTGAGGCTCTTAGCATTTAAGGGGGCTTTGCTATTAACCCTTAAAGTCGGCGGCTACCTAACATTGATACATGCGTCAATTTTTCCGCTTCGGGAGCATGACCATACGCATTAATTTCGTAATACCCGTTGCAATGCGAAAATTACGCTTAAGCGAAATTTCGCGAAATCCTTCTTCATTACGATTATGTACTTACGGCCATAAACGTAATTACACTAATTACGCGAAATTTCGCGAAATCGTAATTACTCCATTACGCTCATCTCTACTTTTTCCTTATTTCTGTGATCTCGATCTAGAATTTTTTAAGCTGTAAGCTTTAGGTACTAACATGTTCCTGCCTTTTGCTTATCAGAACATGACAATGCTGGACCTTTCATGTTGTAAAAGCAAAGACTTTGAGTTATGTTTGCACCATACCTCTTCTCTTATACAACTCTAAATATCAAGCATTTCTTGACTTAATCCTATATTTAACAGTACAAGGTTGACAGAAATTGAGATTTTTGGAATTGTGCTGTATCACTTCTGTATGGAAAAAATGTTTAATCATGCTCAAAGACAAAGTGTGCCCCCTCCCCAGACTGCCCTTGTACCTTATTTGTCTTCTTTCGCTGAGTTTTAGTGCAATTTCCCATCGCTCATCTGCAATCTGGTTGGTTGCATTGCCCACTCTAGGTGTTGTGACTGTGTTTCAAGCCATGAATGCATGTATATAATGAAAAGGCACTTTCTCCAGGGTTTAAAGAGTTACCTGTCAATGTGCCTTACAGATGATTCTGATGTTATATGTTTGTGGACGTATCAAGCTGTGTATTTATGTCCCTCTGCTGAGTTAGGAAGGGAGGGGAGTTAAACCAACTGCTAGGGATTAAAGATTTCAATGAGAGGGCGAGCCCTGGGTGAGGACAGTTTTATAGAGAGAGAGAGAGAGAGAGAGAGAGAGAGAGAGAGAGAGAGAGAGAGAGAGAGAGAGAGAGAGAGAGAGAGAGAGAGAGAGAGAGAGAGAGAGAGAGAGAGAGAGAGAGAGAGAGAGAGAGAGAGAGAGAGAGAGAGAGAGAGAGAGAGAGAGAGAGAGAGAGAGAGAGAGAGAGAGAGAGAAGAAAGTGGGATTGGGAGCTGTCAGCATAGCACACTTGTGATAGAAGCAAATGAGCTCAGAGGGAGGTGGGCAAAAATCTGGAAAAGGTACAATGTATAGTGACTTAATACTATAAGTTCAGAGCAAACATTTTTCACATATCTGGCTATGATGAAAATATGTCATGTATTATTATTTCTGTTATTACAAATGTACAGTATATAGCACCAGCATATTCTGTGGCAATTTACAATTATTATCAAAAGAAAACAACTAATTTTCCTCTTACTCTATAAGTAGGTAAAAAAAAAAGTTTTGTAAAAGTAATACCTTTTTTTCTACTATCCTCTTACTCTGTTAATAGAAAGAACAACATTTTCAAAATATATCGTTGCATGTATCATGGAATATGTGCATCCTTCCCACAACATAATCAATAGTAAAAGTAAGATGACACTAAAATCCAAAAACAAAATTTGGACGGTCTGTAATTCAATTATCCATTAAAATTATGCTTTAGTAAATAGATAAATTTATAGGGCATGGCCAGAAGGTCATGGCACAAAGATGTGTTTTCGTAGAGCTCCTGCCGCACTGAACCTTTTAATTAACTTAATTCAGCCTAAGTCGCCTTCAAACATACCAGGCAGGGCCACTTGTAGCCTTTTTGTCACTCCAGACGAGAAGTCCTGTGTCACCCCCTCTCCTTGTGTGTGTATAAAAACACACACACAAACACATTAGAGCATTAGAGAATAAAAACCACTAGTGACCTAAGCCCGTTTAAAAAACGGGCTCTAGGTCTGTCACCACCACACGCATGCACCCGCGTGCACCCGCCCGGCCGGTCCGTCCTGCATCCTGTTCCAACGGCTGTCAGTGCAGGACATGCGCAGTAATGCAAAACCCATGACACAGGGAGAGAACGCAGGGACACTTGCCTTTTATTAGGTAGGATGTGGCATATACAGGGAGTCTTTAAAATTCAAGTGACCGACCAATGCTATCGCATTTCGTTGCACATCCCCTTCCCACACTCCCCCAGATTAGTGTGTAAATGCAGAGTATAGCACAGCAGAAGCTGTGCTCTTTCCTCTCCACTGGAGTCCACCGTTGTGCTTCTGCCTGTCCACTCACCACTTGCACTAGTGCATCTCCTACCACATGTAGCATGATTACACACGACATGAGGAAAGTGAGGTGCCAGCACTTCAGGGGGACAGGAGACAGACAGGATGGTTGCACAGGCACAGCACTGGAGCCTGATAGGAAGGTGGGAGCACCAATTGTGGGGGGTGAGGTAGACAGGGGGACAGAAGGAGGCACAAGGGCACAGAAGGAGGCATAGAGAGACAGAGGAAGGCACGGAGGGCAGAGGTGGCACAGGGGGACTGAAGGAGGCACAAGGAGACAGAAGGGCATAAAGGGGGACAGAAGGGACTTCCTACTGCTGCATAAACATAACAGAAGGAGGTGATATAAAACCCATGGGGTGAGGCTTAGTATGAGGATAGGATTTAGTTTGGGGGTGGGGCTTAATCTAGGGGCATGGTGCCCCCCAGGACCAATGATACTCTAGACAATGGCCTGGAAAGCCTTTGCCTATAAACAGAACTGAGGCAGTTTGTAACTTACTGGAGCTTTGCAAGAGTATGGTTGGCACACATAACTCGCTGTGGTTCTGAAGCTACAGCCAAATTGAAAACATTCCAGCGCAGCCAAGATGGCAACATCTGCTCAGAAGACAAGTCCTCACTGCTGTCTTTAAAGCAAATATTTGAGGCTCGTGTCAGACTAATCTGACTTTCATTACCGCAAAGCTGGAACAGATGAAAAAGGATGTTTCACTACTCTGACAGGACATGCAAAATGTGTGCTCCAGAATGACTGATGCAGAGGCACGGATGAGTGCTGTTGAAGATGATATTCACCCCATGCACCTGCAGCTCATACCTAAACAACAGGTTAAGGTCATCCGTGAAATGCAGGACAACTTGGTGAACAGGACCACATTTCAAATGTGCAGATAGTAGGCTTCCTGGAGAAAGCAGGAGGGAAGTCTGAAGATTTTGTGGAAAAGCTTCTGATAGATTTGAGAGAGTAATCTTTTCATTGGTGTTTATTATTGAAAGGGCAGATCCAATCAGGGACATTTCCAGCTATCTCCTTTCCCTCTTATATTCCTCTGTTGCCACACTTGAGATATGCAATAGTCAGGGATGCTGTGCATGAACAGTCATGCAAAGACTATATACAATGGCAGAATGAAAATCCACTTAGAAACAATAGGCCTGATTAGCATAATGCATTGATTGATCAACTGGAGGGAATGTGACCTCATTGTGAGGACACAATGTGCTTTCTGATTGGTTGTTCACTATATTTAACCTGGTACACAGAGGTGTAACAATAGACCCGGCAAGGGATGCTGCTGCAGGGGGGCCAGAAGCCACAGGGTGCCCCATGGGGAGAGAAGTTTATTTTCCCTGTCCTCAGAGACTGACAACTAAAGGCATGGAGAGAAAAAACTTTCTGCTCTCACAATTGTTCTAATGACTGCATCTGCTCAGCCACTGAAAAGGAATCATACAAAGTTTTGTAGACAAAGATTTGTAGACAGTCCCTATTCAGAGTGCAGCAGGCTCTTGTGTACAACGTTGCGCTACCCCAACCCACCCCTCCCCAAGTGCTCTATACTGTAGAGATGCTGCAGAAGTCTGCAAAGCCAGTTCAGCTCCATCAGAGATGGACAGAGTGAGTGTAATAAGCTAAGGCTGAGAGCACACTCTTCTGTCTGTTTTCTGTGTGCGTTTTCTGCACACCATGTGTGTCTGTATGTGTGAAAACTTGCACATTTTATCACAGAAGCCAATGTAATTGATAGAGAAAATGCCTGCAGTGCTTTACTGTTGTCTTTTTTTTATATCTGCATGGTAAAAACACATTCAAGTGTGCACTAGCCAATTGAATAACATTTGTTCTCAGTTTATCTGTGCAGAAAGTGAGGGTGGGGAGGGGGCCCCATCGAAGGTTTCGGGGGAGGGGGGGGGGGGGGCGGGCAGTGATTTCTAGTTACGCCCCTGCTTGTACCATTGCATTTACATGCTTGGGTTTATTATTCCTTTTAATAAAGATTTAGACATCACTCACAGTGTGCAGACTGGACCACATATTTTACTTGGTTATAAGGAGGTAGAGCAGGATGGGTTTCATAGGTAAATGCAGGGGGGTTACAGCTGCCCAGAATCCCCCCTCAGACCAGGGCCGGTGCATTGTCTGGGGTCCGGCACAAGTTGAAGGACCAGAATATCTGCAGGTATCCTGCAGCTCACAGCACTGTCCCCTTTCTTTCCCTGCTACAAATGACTTTGGATAGAGTAGCAGCATGTGTAGAGAGCATAGAGCAGCAGTGTGTACAGAGCATGGAGCAGCAGTGTGTATACAGAGCATGGAGCAGCTCTGGGGAACTTAAAGAGAACCCAAGGCCGACAGATTAAATCTTACGAAGACACAGAGGCAAGTCCTGTATACAATGACATGCCTCTGTGTCGTTCCAGACTGGCCCCAGTCCCCTCCCAGTCCCCTCCGTGCTCTGCTGCTCTATGTCCACCCCCCCACAGGCATCCAGCATGGTACCACACAGTACCCAGCATGCTCCACAGAGGCACCACAGCACCCAGCATGGCACTACACAACACCCTGCATGGCACCACATTGCACCTCTAGATCGGTACTGTATACTGGATAAAAATGGGTATGCAAGTCACAATTTGTAAGCTGAAATGTGCAATAAGTCAATGATAAATTTCAGAGACAAATAGCATGACAGGTGCAGCTGGAACCCTCTTCCACTAACCTTAAACCCAAAACCACCCCATTCTTCCCATCCATACACTCCAATCAGAACAGGCCGATACCCATGCCCAACGTATCCTAAGATAGAAAACATAACCATTTGTATAAAGTTGGAATGATATTTTAATAGATATCGGCCACAGCTTATAACTACATAACCAAAATAAGTGCAAGAAAAAAACAGATCCTTTGCTCCCTTGTGAGTGACACATAACCATCATTGATCTCCAGGGGTTCCTTCACATGTAGCCAACTAGCCCAAGCCGCATCTCTGGCTCTGGGCTCCCCGGGCTTTTTCACAATCACGTGTTCGTAATAGGCACTAGTGATCGGCTCTCGAGTCGGTATTCATGATTAAAAACCCGCCGACTTTAGCGGTTAATAGCAAAGCTCCCTTACATGCTAGAAACACCAAAATTTGGGAACAAGGAGAAACAAGGTGCTTTGATGGTATTGCTTAAAGGGATTGTATTACTTAAAGAGACTGTTAAGAGAAAAAAATGCCCAGTTACTAACCAAGGGTTTCTTTCAGCCCCCTGAAGTCCTCCTGCTCCCTTGCCGTGAATCTGTGTTCCTCCACTGTCCCCCTCTGTATGTTGTGTAACTCCTCTATTGCATGTGCCTTCTCTATTGCTCTCCAGTGGCTGGGAGCATCCTACGCTTGCACGGTAGCATTTTTCGCATACTGCATGTGCACATAGTACAGAAACCCGACTACAGGAACAGTGTGCTCCCTTGCCGTGACTCTGTGTTCCTCCACTGTCCCCCTCTGTATGTTGTGTAACTCCTCTATTGTATGTGCCTTCTCTATTGCTCTCCAGTGGCTGGGAGCATCCTACGCTTGCACGGTAGCATTTTTCGCATACTGCATGTGCACATAGTACAGAAACCCGACCACAGGAACAGTGTTCCCCCCAAGTCTTATTAGCTGGGCACTCCACATGGCTAATTATGGTGTGCGCCCGGCTTTTGGCTCACCTCCTCACTCCCCTCCTTTCACAGCAGCTCCTGGAGAAGAGGCAGGACCAGCCAGGAGTGTAGTGAATACTAATTAGAGGGAGTAATTAGTGATTCCAGGGGCACAGACTCGCAACCAGGGGGCAGATGATCCTTCTCAAACTTTCACCTGATCTGCTGCTGCTGACACGTGAAATAGGAGAGCTGCGAGTTTCTGTGTTATTAGTATTCAGTGTTCTTCTGGCTGGTTCTGTCTCCTCTCGGTATTCTGCTGCCCTCCTGGAGGAATGCTGCTCTAGGCTGGAGACACACTACAGAGTGCTTTATGGATCATTTTTGTTTTAAAAAAAAAACTCTCCCTTTGACTTGCATCAAAATCATGGGTCTCATTCTCAGGTTTTATATTCACATGGGGCTACCTAAAGCCCCCTTGAGGCCAGTCGGTCCCTTGCAGTCTCCTCAGGCTGCTCCTGTCCCCGCTAGATGACCCGGTATTCTGGCTAAGCCGCTTCATTGTGCATGTGCTCCCCTCCCCTGTCGCACTCCTGAGGCCAGGAATGCTTTACGATATCAATTGAAGGGAGACTTGGGGGCCCGTCAGCCGGATCTGGAGCCCAGGGCAATTTACTAGTTTGGCCCTGTGGAAGTGCTGGCCCTGACTTTTCCTATCTCGCCCCACCTGACTAATTTTTATGCCACCTGGCTGGAAAAAAATTCTGGTGAGAACACTAAGGAGTGACACTCTGGAATCGAGCCTCCGACGAAGTGTTACTTACCCTGAAATGGTAAGGCCGCGGTTAGGCTGCAATGTTTCTTTACCCCCATTGCTCTGTCTATGTCTGCTTGTGTCATAGCATTGGATAGGTAATAAAGCATTGACGTTTTATAAAACCTATGTGCCTGGCTCTCCTCCCCTCATCTGTACCATAGTTATGTAGGATAAGGGGTGAAGAGCCGCATGAGGTCTACCTTTATGCTGATGACCTTCTGTTCTACATTACTAGTAGTGATGTTAGCTACGAGTAGCTACGAGTACGTAGCTACTCATAATCAAAATTTACATTAAATAGCGCTGCGGGGGAGGGGGTTAACTTTTCTATGCTGCTGCCTGTAGCTGATACTTTCCACCCGCTGTCCACGTGATGCCACTACTGCCTCCTTCCGGGTTAGAAAGAGGAAGTAGTGAAGTTACGTGGAACACAAGTGGAAGTGGTAAGTTACCCCCCTTCTGCCGCGGGCAGCGATATCTAATTTAAATTTCTATTATCAGTAGCTACATGCTCACTGGCGTATCCAGACGGGGGTTCTGGATGTATGGAACACCCCCCTGAGACTCCTGTACCTTTAAAAAAAATTCCCTGAAATCGCTGAAGCAGACAAGCTGGTAAAAATACAGAGGCTTGCCTGCAGGGTCTGTGGGAAAAACTCAGCTCTTTCCATATTGTAAAGACTGCATGTAGACAGCTACATAAGGTATGTCACAGGTTGAAAAGTTTTTGACAGTCCCTGAACTCCAGGAAGGCTGCCTGCAGCTTGTGTGAGAGGCTGACTATCTCTTACATTCTCCACAATGTTTTGTTTTTGCTTTGGCAATGCTAAATGTATTTGGTCCTGCCAATAAAAATTTTTGGATTTGGCTGGCAGGGACAGGAGACACAGTACATGCAAGTAGCCTCTGTGTGATGTGGGACTGCAATACAGATATGCTATCTACTCCATCTCAGTCTCTCCACTCCACCTGGGGGGCAATCTCCCCCCAGGCCCCCTTTCATTCAGTGATTTAGGGCTGGTGTCTGGTGTATTCAGGTTTGTTGTTGTAAGGCAATGCTGATAAAAGTGCAATTAGAGGGCAGGCAAGCTGGTAAATGTACACAGCATGATGCAGAGCTTGCCCGGAGGGTCCGTGGGCAAAAATCTGTCTCTCCCCTATGTCATAATGACTGCATCTTGTTAAACAAGGTGAACATTTTTTGACAGTCCCTAGACTCCAGGAGGGCTGCTTTCTGACTTGTGTGAGAGACTGGCAGGGACAGGAGTCCTATTACAGGCAAGTAGCCTCTGTGTGATGTGGGACTGCAATACAGATAATGCTCCATCTCAGGCTATTCTCAATTTCTCTCCACTCCTCTTCTCTCTGGGCTAGTGCACGCCAAAATCACAATAGCAATCGCTAGCAATTAGTGAGTGCGATTTTCAGAGAGATTTATGAATGAATCACTCAAAAAAATGCTACATGCGGTATACCTGCGATTTTGAAAAAATCACAACGCTGCTGTGGGAACACCCACATAGGGTAACATTAGCCAAGTGCTTTTCAAATCAATGTTAATTTGAAAAATGCTCAGAAGCCCTCTTGGTGTGCACCAGCCCTCCCTCATTCACCTTTGTTTCCCTCTTCCCCTAGTGCTGGCTGTGTCTTCTTGTCATACAGGAAAGCTAAATAAAAGTGCAATCCTGGTGAGGCAAATTATTATTATTTAGTATTTATATAGCGCCGCCATCTTCCGCAGATGCATATATCTCTGCATCATATGGGTATCGCTTGCGCCATGTGACATGTGACATATTCCACTGAATTGTCCAAACTAAGTCTATCTCCCGTTCCTCTCTCGGGGAGTTGTTCCAGCGCTGTCCCCTGTTCAAATTTGCTGCTTCCAGAAGCCCTCAGAAACACTTGTGTCCTTGAGTACTTCCAAAGATAGGCAGCTCCGTAATACGCCAGCGCACTTTTGTGCATGGGCAGTATGGAGCCACCTGTATTCGGAAGCACTCGGGGACATAAGTGCTTCTGGACCTTTCAGGAATCCCCCCCTTATAAATCCTGCGTTTGCCCCTGATGCTCGTAGCTTCTCGTAGCTAACATCACTAGTTGCTAGCCCTGTTAATCAGAAATACTACACTACATAAAATTAGTTACTGCTGCTGACTTCCCCTTCTCTTTTCTATGTAAACTTTTGTCTATACTGAGAGACTGTTCCAGGGAATACCAAACACACATGAGCTGTCTTGTTACAACAATATACACAGGCAGGACTCCCACCCTGCCCTCCCCCCTCCCAATTTCTCTCCACAAACAGTGCTTTAGATCGGATTAGATTGCAAAGGATTAGTAGATTAGAAAATAGAAATATTTATTTAATTCCCTCAGAAATCAGTGAGGTTTGAGTTGCAGTCTCTCTCAGACTGACATTTGTGAAATACATTTACCCATCACGCATATCTTTAGAATTCCAGTGTTGATCTTTCAAAGGTATACCTTAATTTTGTGAAGCAATGCATGTACAAAATGTCTCTCTTTCTCTCTCTCTCTCTCTCTCTCTCTCTCTCTCTCTCTATATATATATATATATATATATATACATTTTATACATTTTGTACATATATATAATATATATATATATATATATATATATATATATATATACAGTATATATATACTGCATATACACTAGCAGTAAAAAGTATGTGAACTGTGAGAAAACGCGGAAGCACCACCGCATGCACTTCTGGCAAGGCGGCGGATTCCGCGTCCAGCGTGACCACTGATGTATGTGCTCACTCGTCTTTGTGTCTGCCTGAACGCGGAGGAACCACCGCATGCGCTGGCGGCATGGCGGCGGATTCCGCGTGCAGTGCAACAGGCTTTTCACAGCAGGGTTCTGGTGTGGCTGGGAGCTGTAGTCCACATAGGTTTAGGTGGACACGCGTGTGCGCTGAGAGGAAGAGCTTTATACCAGTCAGTGGGGGATCAGCTGACCAGGCTGGTCAGCTGACGCCAGAAACAGTTTCCATTGGTCCAGCACTTGGGGGAGGCGCTGGAGAGCGCTGAACTATATATACTGGTGGCTGGGCATTTGCTGGTGGTCTGCCGTTGCGATCACTACGTGGTAGCACTCAGACCTTGTCTGTATCTGTGTTATTAGACCAGTTTCCAAAGGTGTTGATCAGTGGCGTAGCTAGGGAGCTGTGGGCCCCGATGCAAGTTTTACAATGGGGCCCCCCAAGCACTCTATATACATAACAATTGATACGGTGGACCAAAACCTTCCAATGGTAACTACAGTGTCAGAGGTGCAAGAAGGGGATGGGGAACAGTTTGTTAATGATTACCACTATTCAAAGTATCTATAGAAGTGATTATTATGAGCACAGGACCAATAGAGAGCTAATACTGTAGTTGAGGGAGGGCCCTTTCGGGGCCCCTCTGGCCAAGGGCCCCGATGCTGTCGCAACCTCTGCAACCCCTATTGCTACGCCCCTGGTGTTGATGGCCAAGGATCTCACACCTTAGTCTAGGAATTCTGTTATCATCTGTATTGTTATCTAGACCAGTTTCCAAGGTGTTGACGGCCAAGGAACTCACACCTTAGTCTAGGAATTCTGTACCATCTGTATTATTCTTATTATCTAGTCTAGTTCCTGGAGTGTGAGAATCTTGGAGCTCACACTCAAGTCTAGGTGTTGTTGATTATCTGTTATGACTTTCTGCATTCCTGACCATTCTCCTGATCTCTGATTTTGTACCTTTGTCCTTCTGATTCTCTGTTGCCAAAACTCGGCTTGTCCCTGGATTCTGTATCTGCCTACTGTCTCTGTACTTTATCTGTCCGTGTGTTAACGACCTGGCTTGTCCGATCTCGAGAACTATCTCTCCTGTTAGGAGATAGTTCACAGATCTGTCAGTGACACTTCTTTTGGTGTCACTCACGTTCTGTCCTTCCCACTCACTGTCTGACTCCTCCCCTGGGAGAGTTCAGTCTACGGAAGGAACCAGTTGCTAAGCAGGATTCTTATCTGCTCTTGCACCTGCCTTCAGGGTGTGCTCCTCAAAGTATTACTGTTGCACCAAAACACTCTTGTCACTCAGGTGTCCAGAGGTTAGAGATATATCTGATTATCGGTGATACTGCAGATCATCAATTATCTGGTATATATCTGCATTCTCAGTGATACTGCAGATCACCGGTAATCAGATCCTCTCTGTGTTACACCGATCGTTACATGAACCCTTTGGAATTATATGGATTTCTGCACTAATTGGCCGTAAAATGTGATCTGATCTTCATCTAAGTCAGAACAATAGACACTCACAATCTGCTTAAACTAATACCACACAAATAATGAAATGCTTCCATGTTTTAATTGAACACACCATGTAAAAATTCACAGTGCAGGTGGAAAAGGTATGTGAACCCTTGCATTTACTAACTGGTTGAACTTCCTTTGGCAGCAATAACTTCAACCAAACGTTTCATGTAGTTGCAGATCAGACGTGCACAACGATCATGAAATAATTTTTGACCATGCCTCTTTACGGAACGGTTTCAAATTCAGCATTATTCTTGGGATGTCTGGTGTAAATCGCTTTCTTGAGGTCATCCCACACCAATCCAATCGGGTTGAGGTCAGGACTCTGACTGGCCCACTTCAGAAGGTGTATTTTCTTCTGTTTAAGCCATTCTGTTGTTGATTTACTTCTATGCTTTGGGTCATTGTCCTGTTGCAGCACCCATCTTCTGGTAAGCTTCAGCTGCTGGACAGATGGCCTTAAGTTCTCCTGTAAAATGTCTTGATAAACTTGGGAATTCATTTTTCCTTTAGTGATAGTGATCCCTCCAAGCCCTGACGCAGCAAAGCAGCCCCAAACCATGATGCCCCCAACACCATACTTCATGAGGTTTTGATGTTCGTGTGCTT
Organism: Hyperolius riggenbachi; assembly: GCF_040937935.1. Taxonomy (NCBI): domain Eukaryota; kingdom Metazoa; phylum Chordata; class Amphibia; order Anura; family Hyperoliidae; genus Hyperolius; species Hyperolius riggenbachi. Next base: position 174,277,707 of record NC_090655.1, read on the forward strand.
TGCCATGCAGGGCCAGTTTTACAGCTCAGGAGCCTTTAGGCACAGAAGTTCTGGTGCCCTAAACTCCGCCCCTCCATACAGGCCACACCCACAAAACATGCCCCCTTTCTTATGAAATTAAAAACCGCAAGGTAATACAGGTATTACCAAAGATAAGTAAAGTATACCAGCAATATGCTAATACCTGAAGTTGGTATTAATGTTGTGCTACTTGGATATTGGGAGAGAGGTGGACTCACTTAGTTCCCTCTGCAGTCACAGGAGTAGTAAGGTCTATGGTTATGCCATTGCCTGTCTGCGTATAGATGATACCTGCCCTGTATTAAGCCTTACTGTGGCCTAGGCGACGCCATCCCCTGCCTTTATAAAAAACAGGGCCCAGCTGCCTGTCATGAGCACGAGTATACAGGCAAACACTGACTGGTCTGTACCTATGTGCCTCTTGCCATATCCCTTCTGTGTGTGTTCCCTCTCTGGTTTCATTAAAGTCTATGCCGCCTTAATTTGCGTATGAGAGCATTACAGACAGCACAGACTATGGAAAGGGCACACACAGCAGAGACTGAGCAAGAGGCTCACGGAGAGCAGCCAGCTTCTGCATGTAAACTCAGCTCATGGCAAGTAGCAGGGCCAGTCCTTTGCACACCACCCTGTATAAAGTCCACTGGTGTTAAGGGGTTATGCTGCCACCTAGTGGCAGCCCAGATATTATCACAGGAAATGTTTATTAGATGTCATCACAGGAAGTACTTCGTTGTTGTAACCTCTTTGCTTCTTACAAGACTAGCAGCATGAATAAAGCAGCTCTGAGTTGATTTGCAATCTGCACCTTCTCTGCATTATTGAACTAACAGAAACATGGTGTCAGAAGCCTGAAACACACACACCATCCAATCATCCAGCTGGAAAAGCAACCTTCGGTATACAGAATAGAACTCAGTATTCAAGCAACCATGTATGCAAACACAATACCTCCACCATCTGAGATGAAGATGTCTGGTGACCTGGCTAACAACTGGGAAACTTTTAAAGCTGAATTTCAGGACTTTATGTTAGCTTCCGGACTGCATGAGAAACCGGCAGAGGTACAGGCAGCCACTTTGAGGCGTGTAATGGGAAGTGAGTGCAGACACATCTATCGTTTTAATCTGAATTTGAATGAGGAACAGCAAAAGAGTGCTACTGCTATCTTGGATGCCCTGGAGGGGCATTTTAAGCCAACAAAAAATATCATCTTTGAACGCTTTGTTTTTGGATCCCTCAAGCAGGAAGAAGGTGAGACAATTGACTGTTTTGTAACTAGATTAAGGGTAGGGTTGCCAGGTGTCCGGTTTTAGACCGGACAGTCCGGTTTTTGGCCGCTGTGTCCTGTTCAAAAAGGCATGTTAAACCGGACAATTAAGATGTCCGGTTTTATGCCTTTTGCCACTTGCTGCCACCCGTCCGCCAGCGCTGCGCGACCGCTGATTCGCTGCCTGGCTGTCAGTCAAAGGCACAGCCAGCCAGCTTACGCGGCGTAAGTTACGCCAGCTTAAGTACCGCCCCCGAGCCCGCGCTTCCCGACGTTGCTACGGCAACACCAACGCTGCGTTGCCAACGCACGCATGACGTGCGTCACTCACGTCATTTGCAATGCGATTCTGCATCTGCGAAGGAAGCAAGGTAAGGTCAGGAGTCTGGAGATATGGTGAGTGAGTGACCCATAATTCTCTGGTTGTATTTCCGCTCTTTGTGTGCATTGGCTCCGCTCTATCTCCCCTCCGTATAGTCCAGGCGTGACTTTCAATCTCATTCAATCTCGCCTGAGCCCGCTGCTTACTATACTTTACACTTGAATTCATACTATTGTACAACGCAATTTATACTGTTATACTGTTATATTTGTTATATTTGCTCAAAATGTGTACATACATGTATGCGCAGATTTATATTTTAACTTTATGCCTATGTATGTCCACTTTATTGTTCTCAATAAAAAATTTTGGTGGGAAAATTTTTTTTTTAAAAACTTCCCGCAAGAAATCGACCACTTCACTGTGCAAAAACGCCATATATGCATTGCATTATTTGCATAGTTTTCCAGTTTTGTAATAGTTTTCTGCTCTGTCTCTTATTATGTGCATTTACTGGTGAAAAGCGGTCTCTTATTATGTGCATTTACTGGTGAAAAGTGGTCTCTTATGTGCATGTACTGGTGAGGACAGTTAGTGACATGGCTATGTACTCTGTAATGTGCTGCAGAAGATGTCAGTGCGATATAAATACTGTAAAAAACATTTTTTAAAAAGCCCATTGCTTAGCCCCACTCTACATAAAAGTGTGCTTCTGACTCCGCCCCTAACTCCACCCCCTGTCCGGTTTTCTCCATCAGCCGACCTGGCAACCCTAATTAAGGGAGAAAGCAGCCACATGTGATTATGGACAGTTAAAAGATGACTTGATCAGAGACAGGCTGGTGTTAGGTATTGCTGATGAAAACGCACGCCGTCGCTTGTTAAGAGAAAGGACACTTACTCTGGCGTCTGCCATTGATATTTGCCGAGCTGCAGAGCAAACAGACTTGCGAATGAAAGTGCTGACGCAGGCCAGAGTGGATGACAGTATTAATGCGACAGTTTCCCAAAAGCCAGTGCCTCAAAGCAACACAAAGCCAAGCACAGCACGATATCCTAACTACCCCAGAATCCCTGAAAAGTGCAAGTATTGTGGCAGCACACACAACCGGGGGAGATCCCAATGCCCAGCTTTTGGCAAGAATTGCCGACTTTGCGGAACCTCCAACCACTTTGCAACAGTGTGCCTAAAAGCAAAACGAGACCAGAGTCAGCTGCATACAGTAGATGATCAAGCTGAGCTTGAACAGGAGGCAGATGATGAAGATAATGGCCAGATATACACCGCTAGTGCTATGGGGTCACCCAGCTCCCGAGGGAAAAAGTGGTTTGTCAACCTACACCTCCACGGCACCCGACAGCGTTGCCAGCTTGACTCAGGAGCAACATGTAACGTTATGAGCCTGCAGGATAAACGCAAGATAGCTCCCAAGGTAAGACTGAAGCCTAGCCAGACAAGACTGAAGCTGTATTCAGGTGAAGTGATGAAGTCATTGGGCCTTTTTCAGACTGAATGCTTCATAAAAGGTCTCTGCCACAAACTGGAATTTGAAATAGTCAAAGCAGACCAGAACCCACTCCTATCAGGTTCAACGTGTGAACGTTTGGGTCTGATGCACATTACTATTCCAGATGAACTCCACAATATGGAAAGCCATACCACAGGGGTGCTAACAGAAAAACAGCTTACCAGCACATACCAGGATGTGTTCAATAGTCCAATAGAGTCTCTACCTGGGGAAGTGCACTTTGACCTAGATCGAACTGTCACACCAGTACAATGCTCTCCACGCAATGTTCCAGTTGCACTTAGGGAAGCCGTCAAAGCCCAGCTGGACAAACACATACAGGATGGGAACCTAGCCTCAGAGACTGAACCCACAGACTGGATAAGTAACATGGTTATAGTCAAAAAAGCTGACAAAATTAGAATTTGCATTGATCCAAGGGCATTGAATAAAGCACTGAAAAGGTCCCACTATATAATGCCGACACTTGAGGATGTCCTTTATAAACTGCCCAAAGCCCGCATTTTCTCCTTGGTGGATGCCCGAGATGCATTTCTACAAATCAAATTGGACACAGAGAGCAGCTTTCTGACCACCTTCTGGACACCTTGGGGCCGAATGCGCTGGCTCAAACTACCCTTTGGTGTGTCGGTAGCCCCAGAAGTGTATCAAAGAAAACAACATGAACTACTAGCCGGCCTGCGAGGGGTGGAGCCAATTGCAGATGATATACTAATAGTGGGTTGTGGAGACTTACTAGAGGAGGCCACTCGTGACCATGATGCTAACATGATTGCTCTTATGAACCGCTGCAGAGAAGTGAAGCTTAGACTGAGCATCAAGAAGCTACAGTTTAAACTAAATGAAGTTCGCTTTCACGGTCACATTCTATCAGCAGGGGGGTTGAAGCCAGATCCTGAGAAGGTAAGGGCAATAAAAGACATGCCTGCTCCAACCTATTCCAAGGGAGTACAAAGGTTTATCGGATTTGTCACCTACCTGTCAAAATTCATGCCCCGTCTCTCGGAGGTTTGTGAGCCTTTGCGCAGGCTTGTGGATAAAGACACACTATGGCACTGGCTGCCAAAGCACCAGGAAGCAGTTGATGAAATCAAGCGACTAGTCTCCACAGTGCCAGTACTAAGATACTATGACATTAGCAAGCCAATTACAGTTCAAAGTGACTCCAGTCAGAATGGCCTCGGCTGCTGCCTATTGCAGGATGGACAACCTGTAGCATTTGCTTCCAGGGCTCTCACCCCAACTGAGCAGAATTATGCTCAGATCGAGAAAGAATGCCTAAGCATTGTGTTTGCTTGCCACCGTTTCCATAGCTACTTGTACGGTCGGGAAAAGATCACTGTTGAAACCGATCACAAACCACTAGTCGCAATATTCAATAAACCTTTGCTTAGTGCTCCAAAACGACTTCAAAGCATGTTACTCTCGCTTCAAAATTATGCTCTAGCGGTAACCTACAAACCAGGCCCATATATGTATGTGAGTGACACTCTGAGCAGAGCCACACCACGCTTGCATCCAGCAGACGCACCTCATGTTCAGCATTCAGTCTGCAGCTTGCACAGTGAAGAACTTGACATAGAGTGCATAAACCAGGCTGACTATTTAAATGTCACGCATCAGCGTCTGTCACAGATCAGAGAGTCCACCGAGCAAGATGAAAACCTCAAGATCCTTAAATCAGTTGTGCTCAATGGATGGCCTGACACAAGGGCAGAGACACCTGTTGCTATCAGAGAGTATTGGGCCTATCGGGATGAAATAAGCCTACAGGATGGAGTGTTCTTCAAGGGGCAACGTATTATCATCCCAAAGCAACTACGTGCAGAGATGCTACGACGCATTCATTGGAGCCACATTGGTGGTGAGGCATGCTTCAGAAAGGCTCGAGAAACGCTGTTTTGGCTGAATATGCATGGGGAGATTAAAGACTATGTAGGGCAGTGCACTGTATGCAACGAATACGCACACGAACAACAAAAAGAGACTATGATGTCACATCCCCTCCCTACACGACCATGGCAAATTTTGAGCATGGACATATTCAACTACGCTGGCAAGGATTTTCTGCTGATCGTTGACCACTATTCAGACTTTTGGGAAATAGAACTATTGCCAGACCTGTCAGCAGGCACAACCATTAAAAGATGTAAGGCTCAACTTGCCAGGTATGGCCAACCTGACCGAGTTGTAACAGACAATGGTCCACAATTTGCTTGTGCTATGTTCGCCAGGTTCGCTCAGGAATGGGGTTTTGAGCATGTTACATCGTCTCCAATGTACCCTAAAGCTAATGGCAAAGCAGAATCGGCAGCGAAGATTGTCAAAAGCCTGTGCAGGCGAGCAAAACGTGCAGGGGATGACCCATGGAAGTCAATCTTACTTTGGAGAAATACACCGACAGCTGGCATGGACACTAGCCCTGCACAACGTCTAATGGCCCGCAGGCTGAAAACTCCTCTCCCAGTGACTGATGCACTGCTGGAGCCATGTGTTGCTGTAGAGGTACCCAGAAAGCTGCAGTACAAAAGACAAGTGGCAAAACATACCTATGATAAAACGGCCAGGGACCTTCCTGCACTAAATGTGGGACAAAACATAAGAATGAAGCCTCTTCCAGGTGACAGAACCAGACTATGGAGATTAGGAACTTGTCTCCAACAAACAGCACTTCGCTCTTATCTGGTTGAGGTGGAGGGTACACTGTACAGGCGCAACCGGGTGGACCTCAGACCAGCAGAGTCTAGTCCTACTAGGCTTACAGGAACAGAGCCCAGTGAAACGCCAAGACCAGAAATGCCAATGGAGGCCACAGAGGAGGCAACAGTGGAAGTTCAGCCAGAACGTTTGCCTGAAACTGACAGCACATTGGCCTCTCAGTCTGGGGGCACACCTGAGATACCACGCTACACACGCAGCGGCAGGCGAATCCGGCCACCAACAAGACTTGACCTCTAAATAGTTGTAAGCAGCCATGTTTAGCTACCGTTGAGCATTTACATACTGTATATGCATATTAGTAAGTACAGTGGACTAAATAACCTTACTATTTGAATGCTTGAAAGTTTGTTTTAAAGTATGTTATATATATATATATAGTTAGAAAAGGGGGATGTTAAGGGGTTATGCTGCCACCTAGTGGCAGCCCAGATATTATCACAGGAAATGTTTATTAGATGTCATCACAGGAAGTACTTCGTTGTTGTAACCTCTTTGCTTCTTACAAGACTAGCAGCATGAATAAAGCAGCTCTGAGTTGATTTGCAATCTGCACCTTCTCTGCATTATTGAACTAACAGAAACAACTGGTATCCTAGACAAGAACCCAATAATCATTCTATAGCCCCCTTCCTACCATAAAGCACTACTTTTTAAAGGAAAACAGACTTTCTAACTACAAGCATTTATACTTACCTGGTGCTCTCTCCAGCCCTTGGAAGCTCGTGGGCTACATTACGTCCTCCCGGTCCCATTCGTTCCTTCACTACTATTACACATACGCGACTGTGGCCGCAAGCACCCGACGCGCAGTGGTGTGTGATTAAGCCCAAGCGCGGCTTTACCAGGGCAAGACAGGGGAGGATGGCGAGGAAGCCCCAGGTAAATATAAACGCTTGTTGTTAGAATGTCTTAGTTACACTATAAACCCACACCACCAACACAAATTAGAATCGCTTATTTCACCAAGTACAATGTGAGTTGTACTTGGAATTATTTTTAGCACATACAGGGTCGGTGATAAATATATATATATATTTATATATATATATATATATATATATATATATATATATATATATATGTATATATATACATATATATATATATATATATATATATATATATATATATATATATATATATATATATATATAATGGCAGTATTTGTATAGCGCCTTTCTCCTGTCGGACTCAAAGCGCTTGCGAGGCAGCCACTAGAGCGCACTCAGTAGGCAGTAGCAGTGTTAGGGAGTCTTGCCCAATGAACTCCTTACTGAATTACTGGCGTACTGAACAGGCAGAGCCGAGATTCAAACCCAGGTCTCCCATGTCAGAGGCAGAGCCCTTAACCAGTACACCATCCAGCCACTATATATATATATATTGTACTGAGCATATAGGGCGTATATACTGGGCATATGTTTATATATATATATATATATATATATATATATACATATATACGTAATATACTGGGCATATCGTAAGATATGCAAAAAGGAGCAAACAGTATAGTGTATGAATACACACACTGTACAGTTAAGATGCAACAGTATATATATATATATATATATATATATATATATATACCGTATAAGTCAACAATTCTTAATTGTAGGTTTTCTGAGAGCTCTTTTTTGTTAGGCATCATTCACAGCAGGCAATGCTTGTTGGGTAAAGCAAACGCAAAGCTGGTGTGTGTTTTTTATAGGGCAGGGCAGCTGTAACCAACACCTGTAATTTCATATCATTGATTGGACTCGAGCTGGCTACCATGTTTCCCCGAAAATAAGACACTGTCTTATATTAATTTTTCTTTCAAAATATGTGCTAGGGCTTATTTTCAGGGAGGTCTTATATTTTGTGGGGTAGCCAGATTCCCTTTTAGAATTTATCCAGATGCCCTCCGTATACAGGCAGATACCTCTGTATATGGCCAGATCCCCTGTATACAGGCAGATTCCCCTGTGTATAGCTAGATCCCCTGTGTATAGTTAGATTCCCTGTATATAGCCTGATCCCTATGTATATGGCCATAGCCCCTGCATATAGGCTGATTCCCCCTGCATATAGGCTGATTCCCCCTGTGTATAGGCAGATTACCTGTATATGGCCATACTCCCCCTGTATATAGGCTGATTCTCCCTGTATATAGGCTGATTCCCCCTGTATATAGGCAGTGTAACATCCCCTGTGATGGAGGCTGCAGGTACGCAGGATGTCTCTGCAGCTGCCTTGTTCCCTGTTCTGAGGCCTCATCCGTTCCGCCAGTGTCTAGCACGCCGGGGACAGGACTGTCTGTTGCTCATAGGGTCGCTGTCTCACGCGGCTGGCTGACGTCAGGAGAGATGCACAGCGCCCGGATTGGCTGCTTGGGCATGTGTGCAGCTGTGGGCTCTCCTCGCTGCTTCAAAAGCTTTCTCCGCTCACTTGCAAACTGTCTGCTGTTGCGAATACGTCAGTGTGAGCGCTCAGACCTTAGACTAGTATCCGGTGTGCTTTGATCTGGCAGGAAACCAGGGATTTCACGCAAGACTAGGATTGTTGCTTTATTGTATAATTGATATTCTGTGTATGATTCTGGCTTATCTCTAACTCTGCTTTCGCTCAACGTTTCTGTACTTCTGCCCATCTGATCTAGTTGCCGAATCTCTGCCTGAATCTGTACTATTCTCTTGCCTTCTGATTTTGTACTTTACCTGCCTCTCTGTTGCTGAACTTTGCCTGCCTGACCCTTCTACTCTCCAGTGAGCCCTTGTCACTGGAGAGGTGCTCTGATAGTACCCACCAGCTCCTCTGGTGAGGTTTAGTTAAACTATCTGGTTACTTTTTCTGATAGAACTCACCAGCCCCTCTGGTGTGGCCTCTTAGCTACTCAGTGTCATGATCGCTGCTGCAGCAGGTATTGCTGGAAGTAGTAGTGCTGCAGCTCAGGTAGTTCTGATCTCTTTCCATGCAAGCTGCATAGCTTTGTCTGCCTTTCCCTGCTGTCAGCTTGTGACTGATTATCATTCACCTGTGTGGGAATCTGCATGTCTGCTCCCATTGGATGACCTCAGTATAAAGATCTGCTTCCTGCAGGACTCCTCGGGTTTTCATAGCTTCAGTTTAAGCCTGTCTTGCTGTCGCTTCAGCCCCCGATCGTGTTTCTTGTTCTAAAGATACTTTGCTGGTCTTTGCATCATATATTGGTTCATTGCCAATATATATGCATACCAGCACGTTTATTATTTTCCTTGTATTCATGTTACGTTGATACATCAGTGTCGCTGATGTATACGTACACGAACTGTTTATATCCTGTGTGCAGTTAGTCAGCTTTCCAGCACGTTTTGGTAGGTTGCGCGTACCGTGATCACCCGTGCTGAGGTAGTTACCCTGCTCCTGGTTCTGTTTGTGGATTGCGTTCATCTCTGCGAAGAGATAACGAATCCTTCTGAATCCTGTTCTGTTACCATTTGTGGATTGCGTTCATCTCTGCGAAGAGATAGCGAATCCTTCTGAGTCCTGTTCCCTGTATTGCTCCAGTCTAAGTCAGTGTTCCTGCTTATGTCATATATCGGTTCATTGCCGATATATACATATGTTAGTCAGATGTTACAAATAGTTTCATTGATAGCTGTAATTGTAATACGCTAGGAAAACATACTTATTGTATTTTTGTCTGTGTTACGTTCATCTATCTTGATCCTGCTATTTCCTGACTATCCTGTCCTGTCTTTGTGAGGCACGCCATCGCTGCAAACGCATTGGCTGCCTCATTCCAGTCTGTCTTGTTGTGGACGCTTGCTGTCACTAAGTAGCGGCTAGCTAGCAAGCGTTCATTCTGTCTACCTGTCCTGATCTCCTCAGGTCTGGTTTATGTGCTCAGCGCTACCTTGCGCTGAGACGTTATCGCAAAAGTATTGTTTGTGGCTGTCAGATCTGCACCGGCTCTGTGCGCCACAATCTCCTTTTGGAGTCAGTCCTCCCCTCCACTATACTAGGGATAGCCTGTTTCCTTGTGCTAGTGTGTGTACCTCCTCCACGTCAGCTCATGCGTTGCATGCTGACTGTGGAGAATACACCACCAAGCCTTACACTCAGTTACTATTTCAGCTAGTCCCCTCCAGCTCCTCTGGTGGGGCCTAGCACAGACTATTTGCAGATAGTACCCACCAGCTCCTCTGGTGAGGTTTTGTTAAACTAATCTGTCGTTGTCGCTGATAGCTCTCACCAGCTCCTCTGGTGAGATCTACCCTTCTTTACTGTTGCACCAAACACTATTACCACAGTACCTCAGCCTTCTATACTTGCATTATTGGTGATACTGTAGATCACCACATAATCAGGTATAGAGTCTGCATTATTGGTGATTCTGCAGATCACACAATAATCAGACATCTGTGTTGCTACACCGATCGTTAGAGACAGATTCCCTGTATATGGCCATAGTCCCCTGTATTTAGGCTGATTCCCCCTGTATGTAGGCTTATTCACCCTGTATATGGCCATATCCCCCTGTATATAGGCTGCTTCCCAAACTTAACCCGCCCGCCTGCTTGCCCGCTTTACCTCATCTGTTCTTGGCTCCTAACCCCTCGTTAAAAAGTCGGATCCCTCCTCGCTGTACATGCCCGGCATAATTAAAACCGCTGATCAACGTTGAATGCAGCTAATGCCGTCCAGTAAGCACTGCCGTATACAGGAAGTGATCTTTGTTTACTTCCTGTACGGCGCTGTTACTGGACTGCATTCGCTGCCTCTTACCGATCAGCGGTTTCAATTATGCTGAGCATGAACAGCGGGAGGGGGGATCCAACTTCATAATGAGGGGTCAGGGACCAGGAACAGATGAGGTACCACGTGAGCGGGCGGGGATAGATCGCGGGGGGGGGGGGGGTGTTGTGAAGTGAGCAGGACCGCAGTGCCAACCGTGTCCCCGCCTGGTCCACAGCCACTAGGGCTTATTTTAGGAGGATATCTTATATTTTGAGTATACTCGAAATATATGCTAGGTCTTATTTTCAGGGGATGATTTAAATTCAGGGAAACGCGGTAACACCTCACCCCAGCTAGCTCTTGAAGATGTCATTAGTCTGGGGGTTTACATACATTTTCCACCTGCACTGTGAATATTTACATGGTTTGTTCAATAAAAACATGAAAACATTTAATTATTTCTGTGTTATTAGTTTAAGCAGACTGTGATTGTCTATTGTTGTGACTTAGATGAAGATCAGATCACATTTTATGACCAATTTTTGCAGAAATCCATTGTAACGATAGGTGTCAGCAACCAGAGAGAATCTGATTCTTGGCGATCTGCAGTATCCCCAAGAATACAGATATACCTGATTATTGAGGATCTGCAGAATCGCCAATATTCCAAGTATAACTAACCTCTAGACACCTGAAGCGTGTAAGTGTTTGGTGTAACAGTAGGAATTGGACCACCGGGGTAGCAGGTGGTCCAATAAGTAGAGAAAGACTCTACTGCAGTCAAGGGCTCCAGGAGGGGGAGTCCCTGACTGGTTTTGCAGCAGTGCCTCCTCTGAGGAGTAGGGGGCCCCTGCAGGAGGACTGAGCATCCTAGGGGTGGGTGACAGCCAGAAAGGTCGGGCACGCCGGGTCGGCAACACACAGGCAAATAAAGTACAGAAACAGGAGACTGATTCGGTAACCAGGGACAGGCAGGGTCGGCAACAGTAGATCAGATGTGCGAAGGTACCAAATCAGAAAGCAGAAGAGAAGTCAGGAGAGTTACAATTCATAAACAGATAACCAATAATGCCTAGTCTAGAGTGTGAGGTCCGTGGTCCCACACCCAGGAACTGGTCTAAGGAATAACACAGATGATATACAGTATTCCTAGTCTGGGGTGTGAGGTCCGTGGTCTCTACACCCTGGAACTGGTCTAAGGAATAACACAGATGATATACAGTATTCCTAGTCTGGGGTGTGAGGTCCGTGGTCTCTACACCCTGGAACTGGTCTAAGGAATAACACAGATGGCATACAGTATTCCTAGTCTGGGGTGTGAGGTCCGTGGTCTCTACACCATGGAACTGGTCTAAGGAATAACACAGATGATATACAGTATTCCTAGTCTGGGGTGTGAGGTTCGTGGTCTCTACACCCTGGAACTATGCTAGAGAATAACACAGATAATGATATACAGTGAACTGGCTAAGTGTCCACCTGGTTCCACCACACTGAAGGATCTGACTAAGGTCTGAGTGCTAACACATAGGTATTCGCAACGCTAGACCACCAGCAACTGAACAGCAAGAGATATATATAGTAAAGCCCTCCACAGCGCCGCCCAGCTCTCATCAACCAATCACCTGCTGAGCTGGGATCAGCTGACCGCCTCGATCAGCTGACCCTTCTCCTATTGGCATAAAGAGCCTGTCTTGCAGCGCACGCACGTAGCTCTCCATTTGTGTGCACTACTAGGTCCAGACAAACCAGACGCATGTTGCTGCGGGGAAACCGCCGCTCTGTGCGCGGACACCGCCGCCTCACTGTCAGAACGCGCGGCGGTTTCTCCGCAATCCATCACATCCATATAATTCCAAAGGGTTCACATACTTTTTACTGCTATTGTATATATCTTACATGACAGCCAAATGTTGAAAATTTTGGTACAGATGTGGGCAAAACAAACATTTTTTTTTTAACAGAGAATTTTTATTGAAGCCAAACATTGACTCCAGTCCTTATGAAGTAAAAAAAAACTGAAAAAACAAACAACAACAAATTCACTGCATTCTAGCATATAGATTCATACATCAATACCCAAATGCACTGAGGCAGTGCACCATTTCTCATACAGTTATAAGACAACTAAAACCATGGACACCGAGACTTAAGATCCTATTTGAATGCATGACAACTCTTCATCACATTAGTTTATCATTAACCGATATATTAATATCAAGATCAGGGCCAGGCTGACACAGAGCCAGTAGATTGAAGAGATGAGGGCTGCTGGGCACATCCAGTAAAAAACGCCTTTTATTAGAACAGATTAAAGTCAATCACAAATGAACAGCATCAGTCCACCAGGTTAGTGAGTTTTTGAGTGGAAACACTTCCAACTGGCTGGGTAGAAGTAGGCCTCCCGGAAACTATAGATGTAATTCTTGTTCCTGTTGTAATTTCTTAGTCACTGGTAGACAATTTAGTAGATTTGGAAAAACAGGAAGATTTCGACAGTTCATCAATTGTAAAACAAAGGGAATTGTATTTGCCCTTATCTGCCCCTGTGAGTTTATATATGTAGGTATGTCTACCCGCATGATGCAGGATAGATACCAGGAACATTGCAGATCTCTGGGAAACCCTCGTGCTAAGGGTTGCCCAAGAGTGATGGACCATATGAATTTGGTGCATGGGGAGGACTCCTCAAGGTTAAGATTCTTTGGGCTTGAGGTAGTAACCAGAGATGGTAGGGGCGGAGATTGGGTTAAAAAATTGCAATGTAGGGAGAGCTTTTAGATTTCTTATTTTGAAGCTGTAGGCCCTTTGGGACTAAATGAAAGGAACGACCTTTCAGTGTTTTTGTAACAAGATGTGCTGCGTTTAAATACTGGTGTATTGTATTTTTAACTTTATTCCTTTTTTCACCCTTTGTGTCTTTTTAGGAATGAAATTGTGTGTGGGGGGAGGCCAGCATCAGCGCATCAGAAGACGTGTTCGGTCAGGTAATGCTGTTATAGGTCCCCTAGTAATACGCACAGCTTTTTGCTGTCACTTGCGATGTCCTGCCCACTCACTCCCCCCATTTGACACCAATTGCACCCGTAGTGTGGTGTAGATCGGTGTTTGCCCTTTTTGTTTGCATGTAGACAGCATATTGCTGTCATAGCCTTTGTTGGTAGCAACAGTAACTGTGGACGCCTCTCACTTCCGTGATGTGCAGGGGGGCGTAACTTTGTTGCACTGTATCCCGTGCACTCCGGAGGTTGATAGGCGCAGATCTCTATAGAGTACGTATGTACTCGGGATCTGTAATGGGTGGGTGTAACGTGGGGCGGGCTCCACGGCCATTTGGGGGCCAGGTTTTGGTATACTGTGGACCTGAGTTCCGACTGGTCCTAGGATGCTGGTGACCATTTCCGGGGACGCCGCTTCCGCCTCTTGGAGCGCAGTTGGCGTACAGGAAGTGCTGGTGCGGCGTTTGAATGGTGCGCTGAGCCTGGCGTCCTCCCGCATTGTCTGGTGATTAAGTGAGTACACTATTTAAGGGGTGATTATGGGGGGGCTCTGTTGTCCTGAGGAAGCGCTCAGTAGTTGAGTGCGAAACGGCTGTTGACATCTTCACATGTTTGTCCCTCTCTAACCTGGTGGACTGATGCTGTTCATTTGTGACTGATTTTAATCTGTTCTAATAAAAGGCGTTTTTTACTGGATGTGCCCAGCAGCCCTCATCTCTTCAATCTACTGGCCTGGTGCAACTACTTTTTGGCTTGGAGCACTCCAGGGAAGCCTGCTGTGGTTGGTCCTGTGCACCTTTTCTTCATAAGATTGCCAGGCTGACACAGAGGCTTGAGAGGCTGCAGCCTTTGAGCGGACAGGTAAACAGGTCAGGATTGTGCTTTCAGAGGCATTTCAAACCACAGGCAGTCCAGGGAAAAAAAGTTTATTTTCCCTTTCCTGAAAGAAGGACAAATTAGGGTGCAAGAGAAAAAGATTCTCTGCACAGTTGTTCTAAATACTGTATCTGCTCAGCCACTAAGGAGTCATACAAAGTTTTGTAGACAGTTCCTCTCTGTGTCTCTAACCCCTCTCCAAGTGTAATGTAGTGATGCTGGAGAAGTCTGCAGAGCCAGTTCTGCTCCATCAGAGGTGGGCTGAGTGAGTTATCTGCACACCATGGCCCATATGCAATTGACTTTTCACCTGAGTTTTCTCCTTGGAAATCATTTTTCATCTTCTATTTAAAATACCTGTTTAGCACTCGGCACAGAGCCAGTTCTAAAAAAATTGTACAATGGTCTTCAAATGACAAATCATTTGGATATCTATCTGCACCATGCGTGATCTACACTGCATGCACAGACATACCAAACCCCTTAATCTCAGAATTCTAAATCTGCAACACCACCACCAAAAAAGTTAGCCCAGGCCTCGCTTGTCATGTATCAAAAATTCCTTTAGTGTGAAGAAAAACACAGCAATCACAGACTGTACCAAATACTCTAATAAACCTTAAAAACACTTGGAACCTCAGGATTGGCACGGCAGTCCCTGCATCCCACGCTTTGCTTCACACATCCATTCACGCCATACATCCAGGAAGAAAAAAAGTGTGCATGCATTTGTAAGTTGCCACAAAGCTCTGTGTATAGAGTTCAACCGTACTTTGAAAAAATTGCCAGCCTAGCAGTCCAAAATTATTCCAGATCTGTGCTGACACCATCAAATAGTGAGCTAACCAGCTCCAAATACTATGAATGTCTGTGTGAATCTTTAGTAGACACTGTCCATTGCATATGGGTCTGCAGATAGTAGCAGGTCCGCCAGTTTCAACAACAGAACTTTATCGTCTTGATATACACAGCACAACAATAACACAGTAGCCAGCTGAGGAAGTCTCATCAATGCAGTCAGCAGGTCAGTGGGCTGTTATAGTAATAGCATTAGTTAAGCCAGCGTGGTATAAGCAGAACACAGCACATCATGCAGTTCATCTCATTTGGGGGGGGGGGGGATTTTTCACCCCTGTATCCTACATGACCCAATGGATCTGGGATGGCTGTCTTGTGGGCATACATGCATGCTGCAGCGTCTCACTGGTGGCGATGGTAGTAGCCCGCTCGCACTTGGTCAGCGCATCCACGTGGTATCAATGGCGGTAGCTCACTCTCTGAGCGGCGTGGGCTCGTAGCGGTGGGCGAGGTTTTTCTTCACAATAAAGGAATTTTTGATACATGACAAGCGAGTAGAGATGGGCCGAACCTCCGATTTTTGGTTCGCGAACTTCCGCGAAAGGTTCGGTTCGCGCGAACTTTCGCGAACCACAATAGACTTCAATGGGGAGGCGAACTTGGAAAACTAGAAACACTTATGCTGGCCACAAAAGTGATGGAAAAGATGTTTCAAGGGGTCTAACACCTGGAGGGGGGCATGGCGTAGTGGGATACATGCCAAAAGTCCCAGGGAAAAATCTGGATTTGACGCAAAGCAGCGTTTTAAGGGCAGAAATCACATTGAATGCTAAATTGCAGGCCTAAAGTGCTTTAAAACATCTTGCATGTGTATACATCAATTAGGTAGTGTTATTAGTGTACTGCTTCACACTGACAGACCAAACTCACTGTGTAACGCACCGCAAACAGCTGATTCTGTAGTGATGGCCGTGCTGGACTGGTGCGCACCATGACGAGTGCAGGTGATGGTGGCTTTACAGCCCATATGGTCGCCCGGTTGAAGTAGCTAAATGACAGAACAGTGACTGTCCAGCTGATCAAATTTGGTCTGACCACAATGAAGCAACGACCTTATTATCTTTGGTGTGCCAATCCCCAAGACACTCATATAGCCGGCGGTCATTGCTTCATTGTGATACGCAAGCCCCTTCACCGCGGCAAGGTAGCGATCACGAAGGGGGGTGGGCACATGTACATGCCTTTTGTTTTGTTGTTGCAGCCACCCGCAGTGCAGCCAGAAAAATTAGGCAGGTGTCACGTTCCGTAACAATCGGTGAGGACAGAGAGTGTCTGATTACCGGTGATCTGCAGTATCGCCGGAAATACAGATATATGCTCGATTATAAGTGATCTGCAGTCTCACCGATAATCCGATATACTAACTAACCTCTATCCACCCAAATAATGTGTAGTGATTGGTGCAAACAGTAATAGCGTATTGCTCTGTGACGAGGGCCCACAGAGCACGGACTTCCGTCCAGCGGCACGGGCCCGCTGGCGGGGATGGTCGACAAGCAAGGTTCGGCAACAGAGATCAGAGGTACGAGGTACAGAGACAATAGGCAAGAGAATAAACGAGGGCACAGCAAGGTTGGCAACGGTAAATCAGATAGGCAGCGGTACAAAAGGATCAAGAGAAAATTCGAGGTCAAGAACAGGCAAAAGGTCAAAGGCACAGGTAAATACAATGGTATATTTCTTCCAGTACTTATATATTGGCGTAACCAATATATAAGTATACTGTGGATCCGAGAGCTAACACAGGAGTGTGATCGCTACAGCGGACAAGAAGCACTGGCAGTCTGCTGCTTAAATGCAGGCTGTCAACCCAGCAACCCCCACCCCACAGATGACGTCAGAAAGGGGGCGGGAGTGACTCAGCAAGGCTGATCAGGAAAGCCTCCTCCTTAGAGCATAAAGGGCATGGCGCTCCGTGCGTGAGCGTGTTGCCCTGCTCTGCTGTGACGACATGCGGCTGGAACACTGGCCGGCGGCGCTGGCAGCCGAGGCGGACCGGAAGATCGGAGTCCCGGTGACGTCCGCCCCGAGAGCGGCGTTCATGCTGCTAGCCGCAGTGGGGGTAAGTCCATGCCTGACATTACCCCTCCCCTGAGGCGTGGTCTCCGAACGCGCTAATGAAGGCCTATCAGGATGAGAGTCGTGAAACTCCTGTATGAGTTCCTGTGCGTGGAGTCGATGTGCTGGTACCCAGGACCTCTCCCCAGGACCATATCCTCTCCAATGAACCAGATACTGGAGAGAATTCCGAACAAAACGAGAATCCAGAATTCTCTCGATTTCATACTCAGGTTCGCCATCCACAATAACGGGGGGAGGGCAAGAGTCCACATGTACCGCGGGCTTTAGCAAAGACACATGAAACGTTCTTACCCCACGCATAGATTGGGGTAACGTTACCTGATAAGATACTCTATTGACCTTTTTGGCTATAGGATATGGACCTATAAATTTAGGCCCAAGTTTCGCTGATGGCTGCCGCAAGGCGATATGCCGAGTAGAGATCCAGACAAGATCTCCGGGAGAGAACTCCCACTCGGGTGAACGCCTTCGGTCAGCCTGTCGTTTCTGGAGAGAAACTGTTTTTTCTAAATTAGCGTTTACTTCCTTCCAAAGAGATCTTAGCGTCTCCTGCCAGGCTTCCAGGGCAGGAAAAGAGGAAGTACAGACCGGAAGGGGAGAAAACCTTGGAGATCTTCCATTAACAATCTGAAAAGGTGAAAACCCCGAGGAAGAGCTCCGAAGATTGTTATGGGCGAATTCGGAATATGGTAAGTATTGGACCCATTCCGTTTGATTGTCCGCCACATAACACCGGAGATACTGTTCCAGTGACTGGTTCACCCTCTCTGTCTGACCATTGGTCTGGGGGTGAAAACCGGACGAAAACGAGAGGGTGATCCCCAGTACCCTACAAAATTCCTTCCAGAATTCTGAGACAAACTGCACCCCCCTGTCAGACACTATGTTCTCAGGAACCCCATGAAGGCGAAGAACGTGGATCACAAAAAGATCTGCCAGTTCTTTAGCGGAGGGAAATTTCCTCAAAGGCACGAAATGAGCCATCTTAGAAAATCGATCAACAATAACCCAAATCACCGTATTACCATCCGAAGGAGGCAATTCTCCCACGAAATCCATGGATATATGAGTCCAGGGCTCGGAGGGTATGGGTAGAGGCTGGAGGGTACCCACCGGAGATACTCGTGAGGATTTGCTCCGTGAGCATACTGCACAAGAGACAACAAACTCTTCGGCATCACTCCTCCAAGTGGGCCACCAGACACTTCTAGACAACAACTCTTTGGTTCTGGCTACTCCAGGATGACCCGCTAGTTTAGACGAATGAAAAAGCTGCAGTACCTGTAATCTGAACTGTAAAGGCACAAACATAAGCTCAGGAGGTTTCCCTGCCGGACTGTCCGGTTGATGAGGAAGAAGGGCAGAAGCAAGATCCTCACTTGAGTCTATACTGGCTAACACAACTTTCTCAGATAAAATTGGATCTGGTTCAGAGGGTAGTACTGATCTATGTCAAAGCATCGGGAAAGAGCATCTGCCTTGATATTTTTACTTCCAGGTTTGAACGTGATAATGAAGTCAAACCTAGAAAAGAACAAAGACCAACGTGCCTGCCTAGGATTTAATCTCTTAGCCCCTTTCAGATACTCCAGGTTCTTATGGTCCGTATAAACTGTGATCACATGTTCCGCTCCCTCAAGCCAGTGTCGCCACTCCTCAAAAGCCAACTTTACTGCCAGCAACTCCCTGTTCCCGATATCATAATTCCTTTCCGCCTCAGAAAATTTTTTTGAGAAGAAAGCGCAGGGATGAAGTCTCCCTTGTGACCCGGAGTACTGCGACAAGACTGCCCCAACACCAATCTCAGATGCATCTACCTCCACGATAAATGGCCTGGAAGAATCGACATGGTGCAGAATGGGGGCGGAACAGAAGGCTGATTTTAGGCTTTGGAACGCAGAGATGGCCTCAGAAGACCAGTTGATAGTATTAGCCCCTCTTTTCGTCATGTCAGTAAGAGGAGCTATCAGAGAGGCATACCCTTTTATGAATTTTCTGTAATAATTAGAAAAACCCAAAAATCGTTGTAAAGCCTTCAGACCAACCGGTTGAGGCCAGTTCAAAACTGCCGCGACTTTGCTGTTATCCATTGATAACCCAGAACTGGAGATCATATAACCTAGAAATGGAACCTCAGTGACCTCAAACAAACATTTCTCCAATTTGGCATATAATGAATTTTCGCGTAATTTAAGCAACACATACTGAACCTGCGACCTATGTTCTTTGATATTATGAGAAAAGATCAGGATGTCATCCAAATAAACAACCACAAATCTCCCCACTACATCCCTGAAAATATCATTAACCAGCTCTTGGAAGACAGCGGGGGCATTACACAGACCAAAAGGCATGACCAGATATTCGTAATGCCCGTCCTGAGTGTTGAACGCTGTCTTCCATTCGTCACCCTGTCTAATCCTGACCAGATTGTAAGCTCCCCTGAGATCTAACTTAGTAAATATCTGGGCACCTGTGACCTGAGTAAAGAGATCATCAATCAGAGGAAGCGGGTAACAGTTTTTAATCGTGATGGCGTTGAGAGCTCTGTAGTCGATGCAGGGCCGCAGACCACCATCTTTTTTCTTTACAAAGAAGAACCCTGCCCCAGCGGGTGACCTGGAGGGGCGGATGAACCCCTTGTCTAAGTTCTCCCGGATGTATTCCCTCATGGCCACTTTCTCGGGGCCAGTGAGGTTATAAAGATGACCCCTGGGGGGCATGGTCCCAGGTCTGAGCTCAATCGGGCAGTCATACGGTCTGTGAGGCGGTAGTGAATCAGCAGACCGTGGACAAAACACATCGGCATAAGATACGTAATGCTGAGGAAGACCCTGAAGAACTAGGTGAGTAGAACGAAGCGGGACGTTAGATATACAGTGCTTCTGACAGTAAGATGACCAGGACAGCAACTGCCCAGAAGCCCAATCAATCTGTGGAGAATGCAAACGTAACCAGGGCAAGCCCAGAATAATAGAGCAAGACGGCATTCTAATGAGAGAAAATCGTAGCTTTTCGCAGTGTAAAACCCCCACGGTACAAGTTAACTCAGGTGTGACAGAGACAGGTTGACTATCCTGTAATGGTGAGTCGTCAATGGCGGTGACTATGATACGTTTTTCTAAAGGGATGACCGGTATGCCTAACTTAAGTGCCAGATTTGAATCCATAAAATTGGCTGCAGCGCCCGTGTCAATAAAAGCCTGCAGTAACTTGTCTTGTTTATCCCAAGAAATGGAAATGGGTAATAAGACCTTATCTCTGGGAGGTACAGAATTCTCGCCTAGGGTAGTACCCCCGACTAACCCTAGGCGGAGAAGTTTTCCGCCTTCCTGGTACAAACAGACGCGATATGACCTTTCTCCCAACAAAATAGGCACAGACCCTCCTTCCTCCTTCTCAATTTCTCTGTCTCAGAAAGTTTGGAGTGGCCCAACTGCATGGGCTCGTCCGTGGAAGGGGAACTAGGAAGACTTGTGGCAGGCTGAAACCGCATGATGGGTCGCTGTCTGGCCGACCTGTGAAAGCGTACCCTGCGGTCTATCTTAATTGCAAGACTTATGGCCTCATCCAAGGTTCTGGGTTCAGGGTGACTTAACATCAACTCCGACACGGAGTCAGCCAACCCCGTCAGGAACCTATCCAGAAGAGACTGTGCCTCCCACCTGGTGGAGAATGACCATTTGCGGAATTCCGCAGCATAAGTCTCAACAGAGTTCTGACCCTGTCTGAGTCTTTTTAGTTTCCTCTCAGCCGTGGCGGAAATATCTGGATCATCATATACGACCGCCATGGCTTCAAAAAATTTCTCAACAGAGTTAAGGGCCTCATGACCTAAGGGTAAACTGTAGGCCCAGGTCTGCGAATCGCCCTGTAGGAGGGTCTTTATGAGCGTGACCCTTTGTAATTCAGAACCAGAGGAAGTGGGACGCATCAGAAAATATGACTGACAACGATCCCGGAAATTACGGAAATCAGAACGTTCCCCTGAAAACGGTATGGGCAACGGCATTTTAGGTTCGACAGGTAATATAGGAGCGGGAATAACTTGCGCCTGCAAGTTTTGCACAACCTCTGCTAGTCGGTTGAGCTGGACCTGCTGGTCTTTAACGGTCTGGCTCAATTGAGTAACGACTGTCGTCAGAGTATTAACCTGCTGGACCAGAGCTTCCATATTGTATGGTCCGCTGTACTGTCACGTTCCGTAACAATCGGTGAGGACAGAGAGTGTCTGATTACCGGTGATCTGCAGTATCGCCGGAAATACAGATATATACCCGATTATAAGTGATCTGCAGTCTCACTGATAATCCGATATACTAACTAACCTCTATCCACCCAAATAATGTGTAGTGATTGGTGCAAACAGTAATAGCGTATTGCTCTGTGACGAGGGCCCACAGAGCACGGACTTCCGTCCAGTGGCACGGGCCCGCTGGCGGGGATGGTCGACAAGCAAGGTTCGGCAACAGAGATCAGAGGTACGAGGTACAGAGACAATAGGCAAGAGAATAAACGAGGGCACAGCAAGGTTGGCAACGGTAAATCAGATAGGCAGCGGTACAAAAGGATCAAGAGAAAATTCGAGGTCAAGAACAGGCAAAAGGTCAAAGGCACAGGTAAATACAATGGTATATTTCTTCCAGTACTTATATATTGGCGTAACCAATATATAAGTATACTGTGGATCCGAGAGCTAACACAGGAGTGTGATCGCTACAGCGGACAAGAAGCACTGGCAGTCTGCTGCTTAAATGCAGGCTGTCAACCCAGCAACCCCCACCCCGCAGATGACGTCAGAAAGGGGGCGGGAGTGACTCAGCAAGGCTGATCAGGAAAGCCTCCTCCTTAGAGCATAAAGGGCATGGCGCTCCGTGCGTGAGCGTTTTGCCCTGCTCTGCTGTGACGACATGCGGCTGGAACGCTGGCCGGCGGCGCTGGCAGCCGAGGCGGACCGGAAGTTCGGAGTCCCGGTGACGTCCGCCCCGAGAGCGGCGTTCATGCTGCTAGCCGCAGTGGGGGTAAGTCCATGCCTGACAGCAGGCATGTAGACGCTCCCAGAAAAATTATTATAGCGGCCACTGCTAGCAGCGACCTGAAAAATTCAGGAATCCGCCTGGAGTCCTAGACCCTGTTGGTGGTGGCGGAGAAGGCAGTCAAGCGGCCGGCGGGCAGAGGTGCTGTGTGGGGAGTGACTTAGTCTTGGGGCAGGCAGCCAGTCACATGGCGTGCAGGCAGAGATGCTGTGTGTGGGGACTGACTTAGTCTTTGGGCGGGCAGTAGCCATCCGGGATCCATGCCTCATTCATAAAGGTGAGGTACTGAACACTTTTGTGACTTAGACGACTTCTCTTCTCAGTGACAATGCCTCCAGCTGCACTGAAGGTCCTTTCTGACAGGATGCTTGTGGCAGGGCAAGACAGAATTTGGATTGCAAAATGGGACAGCTCTGGCCACAGGTCAAGCCTACTCACCCAGTAGTCCAAGGGTTCATCATCGCTGCTCACGGTGTCTACATCCACACTTAAGTCCAGGTAGTCGGCTACCTGCCAGCGTTGGTGGAGGGTGGATCCCGAAGGGCTACGGCAAGGCGTTGGACTAAAGAATGTCTGCATGTCTGACATCACCATGAGATCGCTGGAGTGTCCTGTCCTTGCCTGCGTGGACATGGGAGGAGGATTACTGGCAGTGGTACCTTTATTGCGTTGTGCTGTGACATCACCCTTAAACGCATTGTAAAGCATAGTTACCAGCTTGTTCTGCACGTGCTGCATCCTTTCCGCCTTCAGGTGAGTTGGTAACAGGTCCGCCACTTTGTGCCTGTACCGAGGGTCTAGTAGCGTGGCCACCCATTACAGCTCATTCCCCTTGAGTTTTTTTATACGGGGGTCCCTCAACAGGCTGGACAGCATGAAAGACCCCATCTGCACAAAGTCGGATCCAGACATACTATCCATCTCACCTTGCTCTTCCTGAGTGAAGTTACGTAAGGCCTCTTCCTCCTCCCAGCATGCTCCAGGAAGTAAGCGTAGGGGATCAAGTCGCTGATGCCTTCACTGCGACTCACCAGGTTGGTCACCTCCTCAAATGGCCGCATGAGTATGCATGCATTTCGCATCAGTGTCCAGTTGTTGGGCCACAACATCCCCATCTCCCCAGATTGTGTTCTTCTACTGTAGTTGTACAGATACTGGGTGACGGCTTTCTCCTGTTCTAGCATGCGAGAGAACATGAGGAGGGTCGAATTCCAGCGAGTCGGGTTATCGCATATCAAGCTTCTCACCGGCATGTTGTTTCTCCGCTGAATGTCTGCAAAGCATGCAATGGCTGTGTAAGACCGCCTGAAATGCCCACATAACTTCCTGGCCTGCTTCAGGACGCCCTCTAAGCCTGGGTACTTTGAAACAAATCTTTGAATGACCAGATTCAACACATGTGCCATGCAGGGTACATGTGTCAGCTTTCCCAAATTCAAAGCGGAAAGGAGATTGCTGCCGTTGTCACACACCACGTTGCCGATCTCCAGCTGGTGCAGGGTCAGCCAGTGCTCCACCTGTTTGTTAAGAGCAGCCAGGAGAGCTGGTCCAGTGTGACTGTCCGCTTTAAGGCAAGACATATCTAAGATGGCGTGACACCGTCGTACCTGACATGCAGCATAGCCTCTGGGGAGATGGGGCTGTGTAGCGGGAGAGGAGATGGCAGCACCACTAGAGTTGAACTGCCACTCAGCCAAGGAGGAGGGAGGAGGACAACAGCGAAGAGGATGTAGCAGGAGGAGTAGGAGGAGAAGGAGAGCAGGTGGCAAGAGGCCTGCCTGCAAGCCGTGGAGGTGTCACTAGTTGGTCCGCTGCGCAGCCATGTACTCCCTGCTTGCCATCGTTCACCAGGTTGACCCAATGGGCTGTGTAAGTAATGTAGCGGCCCTGACCGTGCTTGGCAGACCAGGCATCCGTGGTCAGGTGGACCCTTGACCCAACACTGTTCGCCAGAGATGACACCACTTGCCTCTTAACTTCACGGTACAGTTTGGGTATCGCCTTTCTAGAAAAATAATTGCGGCATGGTATCTTCCACTGCGGTGTCCCAATGGCCACAAATTTATGGAAAGCCTCAGAGTCCACCAGCTTGAATGGTAATAACTGGCGAGCTAATAGTTCCGCCACGCCAGCTGTCAGATGGCGGGCAAGGGGGTGACTGGCAGAAATTGGCTTCTTCCGCTCAAACATTTCCTTCACGGACACTAGTGATGGCCCTAACCGTTTGCCTGGCGAACCTCTCTGGACCTCTTACTACTTCCAGGTCGCAATGACCCGGAGTAGTACGCCTGCGCTGCCCGGCGGAGCGCGTCCTGGATCGCGCTCCTGTTGCCGGGCACTCTCTGCGCATGAGCGTGACATCACTCATGACGTCACGCACATGCGCAGAAAGTGCTCGGCAACAGGAGCGCGATCCAGGACGCGCTCCGCCGGGCAGCGCAGGCGTACTACTCCGGGTCATTGTGACCCGGAAGTAGTAAGAGGCCCAGAGATCTAGAGATGTTCGCCGGCGAACTGTTCGGGAACCGCTGACGACATCTCTAATGGACACCTGGCTGCTGTGGGTAGAGGAGCAGGAACCGCTCAAGGGCAGAGGCGGAGTGGAAGAGGGTAGCTGTGAAGGTGCAAAGGAGAAAGCGGCTGAAGATGCTGCACCTGAAGGAGGAAGAGAAGAAGGAGGGTGGCTTTTCTTTTGTGTGGTTTTGCTCAGGTGTTCTTCCCATTGCTGTTTGTGCCTTTTCTCCAGGTGCCTTTGTAAGGCACTTGTCCCTATGTGAGTGTTGGCCTTTCAATTTTTGGAGACAGAGAGAACAGATGGCTTTACTTCGATCTGAGGCAGACACACTAAAACATGTCCACACCGCTGAGCCCCCCTGGGGTGATGGCACTATGGTGGCCTCAGAGTCAGCAGCTGATGTTGAAGGGCATGTTGGCTGGCTGTCCATACCTGGCGATACATGGTGCCGGACACTGCCACCAGCTGTTTCTGAGGATGAGCTCCCCCTGCTTCTTTCAGGAACTCATCTCCTCCTACTCCTCTCTGACTCCATCTCCGAACTGTCCCCCTGTTCATCTCTTCTATTGGGAACATGCGTGGCATCCGTATAATCGTCATCATAATCATCCTGCCCAGCTTCGCTTTCCTCAGACACCTCCAAAACTGCACCAACAGCAGGTACTTCATTTTCATCATTCTCCTCCATTACGTCCATATTGTTGCCTAACTCACACATATGAGGTGGTGTAACTTGCTTAGCGCCTTTATATTGTTGTAGCAGTAGTGGGTGTGAATCAGTGATTTCACCACCAAATAACTCCTGCGAAGTGTCAAATGCAGCGGATGTGGTGCTTGTAGTAGCGCTGGTGGCTGCGGAAGATGAGGTGTTCTGTGTTAAATAGTCAACCCCGTCCTGACAATTTTGGGAGGTGATGGGACGTGCCTTTTTCTGAGCACTGTACTTTTGTAACGATTGGTGTCAGCACACAGAGAGACTCTGATTATTGATGATCTGCAGAATCATCAATAATACAGATGTATACTTGATTATGGATGATCTGCAGAATCACCAATAATACAAGTATGACTAACCTCTGGACACCTAATAAGTGTAAGTGTTTGGTGTAACTGTAGGCTATCTCCCGTGAGGCGGGAGACACAGGCAGCTCGGCCAGGAACCACCTGAGGGGCAGGTGGTCCTCGGCTGTGCAGGAACTATCCCCTCAAGAGAGGGAATAGAGAGAACCTGGCAACCAGTGATACTAGGTGATCAGATATAGACAGTACTGCAGCCAGGGGGCTCCAGAGGAGCAGAGGCCACTGGCTGCTAGCAGGCCGGACTCTCTGAGGAGCAGGAGTCCTAACAGCTAACTGACACTTGGTGGAATAGTGTCACAGCTAGTACAGATAGACTGAGCACTTAAGGGATGAGTGACAGCCTGAAGGGTCGGGCAGGCCAGGTCGGCAACACATGAGCAGATAAGGTACAGAGACAGAAGGCTGATTTGGTAACCGGGTACAGGCAGGGTTTGGCAACAGGTAGGCAGATATGCGGAGGTACCGAATCAGTAAGCAAGAGAGAGGTCGACAGAGCAAATAGTCATAACAGATATAGAACAGAGTCCTAGCCTGAGGTGTGAGGTCCTTGGTCTCGACACCCGGGAACAAGTCTAGAGTATAACACAGAAATGACACAGTATTCCTAAGCTTGGGTGTGAGGTCCTTGGTCACAACACCCCAGAACTGGTCTAAAGAATAACACAGCAATGGCACAGTAATCCTAAGCTTGGGTGTGAGGTCCTTGGTCACAACACCCTGGAACTGGTCTAAAGTATAACACAGCAATGACACAGTAATCCTAAGCTTGGGTGTGAGGTCCTTGGTCACAACACCCTGGAACTGGCCTAAAGTATAACACAGCGTAATCTGGCTAAGTGCGAATTCCCAGGTCCTCCTAGTTCTAACACACTGTGGGATCTGACTGAGGTCTGCGTGCTCACACGTAAGTATTCGCAACGGCAGACAACCTGAGACTGACCAGCAGGATCTATATATAGTGCAGCGCTCCTCAGTGCCGCCCAGCGCCACTCCAGGGCCGGAAATGGTGTAGACGCCACCGGCAATGGGGCAAACTTAGGTGATCTTCCCGAAACTACCTGGAATGGGGAAAATCCTGAAGAGGAGCTTTTAAGGTTGTTGTGCGCAAATTCTGCAAATGGGAAAAATTTTACCCAATCGGATTGCGCATCTGCAACATAACATCTGAGAAATTGTTCTAGGGACTGGTTAACTCTCTCGGTCTGGCCATTGGTCTGTGGGTGGTAGCCTGATGAGAATGCAAGGTCCATATCCAGCTGATGGCAAAAGGCTCTCCAAAACTTAGATACAAATTGGACTCCCTGATCTGACACTACATTTTCCGGAATGCCATGCAGCCGGAAAATGTGCTGGATGAAGAGATCAGCCAATTCCTGGGCCGAGGGAAGTCCTTTCAAAGGAACAAAATGAGCCATCTTACTGAATCTGTCTACTACCACCAAAATGACCGTCTTGCCCTCAGACCTGGGGAGTTCTCCCACAAAATCCATGGACAAATGGGTCCATGGTTCACTTGGGACTGGTAAGGGTTGTAAAGTACCAACAGGAGGCTGACGAGAAGGTTTACTCCTAGCACACACTGCACACTCTTACAAACTCCTTACAATCTGTTGCCAACGTAGGCCACCAAGCACATCTGGCCAGTAAATCCTGAGTTCTGGTGGCCCCGGGATGACCAGCATTCTTGTGGGAATGAAACAGCTGTAAGAGCTGTAGACGGAAAGGTAAAGGCACAAACATGACCCCATCAGGCTTCCCCTCTGGAACATCCTGTTGGTAAGGACTCAGAGTGACTGTCCAATCCTTCCAGGTCTCAGTGGCTGCCAAAACTACCTTCTGAGGTAGAATGGTCTCAGGGGTTGAAGGCTGTACTGTCTCGGGTCTCAAAACACCTGGACAAGGCGTCGGCCTTGATGTTTTTACTACCAGGGGTATACGTAATTACAAATCTGAATTTTGAAAAGAACAGGGACCACCGGGCCTGATGGGGGCTAAGTCTCTTGGCGCCCTCTATGTACTCCAGATTTTTATGGTCTGTATAAACTGTCATAGTATGTTCTGCACCTTCTAGCCAATGTCACCATTCCTCAAAAGCTAACTTGATAGCTAAAAGCTCCTGGTTGCCTATATTGTAGTTTTTCTCTGCGGGTGAAAACCTACGAGAGAAGTAGGCGCATGGGTGGAGTTTGCCCTGCAAGCCCGATCGCTGAGACAATACAGCCCCCATCCCCACCTCTGAAGCATCAACCTCCATGATAAAGGGGAAGGTGACATCCACATGTCTTAATATGGGTGCGGAACAGAACAGTTTTTTCAGTGTAGAAAAGGCAGCATGTGCCTCTGCTGACCAGTGGTAAGTATCAGCCCCCTTCTTGGTGAGACTAGTGAGGGGCGAGACCACTGTAGAGTACCCCTTTATAAACCTCCTGTAGTAGTTGGCAAAGCCCAAAAATCTTTGGAGTGCCTTCAGTCCCACAGGCTGAGGCCACTCCAAGACAGCAGAAATCTTTCCAGGATCCATAGAGAGGCCAGACGTAGAGATAATGTACCCCAAGAAGGCAACAGAGGTTACTTCGAAAAGACATTTCTCTAGTTTAGCGTAAAGCAGATTCTGTTTTAACTTTCCCAGAACAAACTTAAAGAGAATCCGAGGTGTGTTTAAAGAATGTTATCTGCATACAGAGGCTGGATCTGCCTATACAGCCCAGCCTCTGTGGCTATCCCAAACCCCCCTAAGGTCCCCCTGCACTCTGCAATCCCTCATAAATCACAGCCGTGCTGTGAGGCTGTGTTTACATCTGTAGTGTCAGTCTCAGCTGCTCCCCCGCCTCCTGCAGAGCTCCGGTACCTGCCCCGTCCCTTCCCTCCAATCAGCAGGGAGGGAAGGGATGCAGGCGGGCACTGGAGTTCTGCAGGAGGCGGGGAGAGCAGCAGACTGACACTATAGAGTAGTGGTGCTCAAATACCCCTTTTCAAAATTCGAGTTAGGTCGAATTCGAATAGTAAATTATTCGAGATCAGTCGAATATTCGAGTCGAATAATTTTTACTATTCGATTCGACCTCGGAATTCGAGCTCACTATTCGAGTCGGTATTCGAGCTCATTATTCGAGCTGACTATTCGAAATGGCCTTAAATAGCTTCCAACACTTGTTTTGAGGGTGAATGATGCAAGAAACCTCTTTTTTTCCAAGTAACAACAGCAAGTGATTATGTGGGGATGTTCCTTTAAAAAAAAAAAGTTGAAAAGAGAAGTTGTGTCCAGAAATTTGTTCAGTACTGTATATACTTCTTCTTCTTCTTCTTTATCTTCTATATCTTCTTCTTCTTCTTCTTCTTCTTCTATATCTTCTTCTTCTATATCTTCTTCTTCTTTTATATTGTCTTCTTCTTCTTCTTCTTCATCTTCTTCATCATCATCTTCTTCATCTTCTTTTTCTTCATCTTCTTCTTCATCTTCTTCTTCATCTTCTTCTTCATCTTCTTCATCTTCTTCTTCTTCTTCTTCTACATCTACTTCATCTTCAACTTCTTCATCTTCTTCTTCTTCTTCATCTTCTTCATCATCTTCATCTTCTTCATCTTCTTCATCTTCTTCATCATCTTCATCTTCTTCTTCTTCTTCTTCATCATCTTCATCTTCTTCTTCTTCATCTTCTTCATCTTCTTTATCTTCATCTTCTTCATCATCTTCTTCTTCTTCTTCATCTTCTTCATCTTCTTCTTCATCTTCTTCTTCTTCTTCATCATCTTCTTCTTCTTCATCTTCTTCATCTTCATCTTCTTCATCTTCTTCATCTTCTTCTTCTTCATCATCTTCATCTTCTTCTTCATCTTCTTCTTCTTCATCATCTTCATCTTCTTATTCTTCATCTTCTTCTTCTTCATCTTCTTCTTCTTCATCTTCTTCATCTTCATCTTCTTCATCTTCTTCATCTTCTTCTTCTTCATCTTCTTCTTCTTCATCTTCATCTTCATCTTCTTCTCCTTCTTCTTCTTCTTCTTCTTCTTCATCTTCTTCTTCTTCTTCTTCATCTTCTTCTTCTTCATCTTCTTCATCTTCTTCTATATCGTCTTCTTCTTCACTTATTTCTCTTTTCAAATTTTTTTTTTAAAGAAATGCAGCTATTTTTGAGCGTAACAAATAGCTGGTGGCGCACGCATGTTGGAAGCGCCATTGTATGTGCTCCCTGGCAGTGGAAACACACAGACAGCAGGAGGTAAATTCAGCAGCAGGAGGAGGAGGATGAGTGTGTGGCAGCAGGCAGTCAATGAGGCAGGCAGCGTGACATAATAGCCCTGGTACCTAGCGGTGATACCAGGGCTGTAAATAAACACAGCAGGCAGGAGGTCCCAGACAGCGGTCGTGCAGCCCACATTGTGTCCAATACACAACTGGGACAACACAGTTTTCAACCCGGGCACCTCAGAAAAATTAAACCTTTTTTTTTTTTTATGGTTTTGTAGTTTTGGTTTTACAACCAATTACACAGATATAGCTATTTTTTGACGTAATAGCTGGTGGCAGAGTGGCAGCAGAAGGTAAATCTGTGTACCCTGGCGTTGGGAAACACAGACAGACAGACAGCAGGCAGCAGCAGGAGTAATGGAGGAGTAATGTGAGCAGCTATTGTTTGACGTAATAGCTGGTGGCAGAGTGGCAGCAGAAGGTAAATCTGTGTACCCTGGCATTGGGAAACACAGACAGACAGCAGCATCAGCAGGAGGAATGGAGGAGTAGTGTGAGTGTGGCAGCAGGCAGGCAGCGTGACATAATAGCCCTGGTACCTAGCGGTGATACCAGGGCTGTAAATAAACACAGCAGGCAGGAGGTCCCAGACAGCGGTCGTGCAGCCCACATTGTGTCCAATACACAACTGGGACAACACAGTTTTCAACCCGGGCACCTCAGAAAAATTAAACCTTTTTTTTTTTTTATGGTTTTGTAGTTTTGGTTTTACAACCAATTACACAGATATAGCTATTTTTTGACGTAATAGCTGGTGGCAGAGTGGCAGCAGAAGGTAAATCTGTGTACCCTGGCGTTGGGAAACACAGACAGACAGACAGCAGCAGCAGCAGCAGGAGTAATGGAGGAGTAATGTGAGCAGCTATTGTTTGACGTAATAGCTGGTGGCAGAGTGGCAGCAGAAGGTAAATCTGTGTACCCTGGCATTGGGAAACACAGACAGACAGCAGCATCAGCAGGAGGAATGGAGGAGTAGTGTGAGTGTGGCAGCAGGCAGGCAGCGTGACATAATAGCCCTGGTACCTAGCGGTGATACCAGGGCTGTAAATAAACACAGCAGGCAGGAGGTCCCAGACAGCGGTCGTGCAGCCCACATTGTGTCCAATACACAACTGGGACAACACAGTTTTCAACCCGGGCACCTCAGAAAAATTAAACCTTTTTTTTTTTTTTATGGTTTTGTAGTTTTGGTTTTACAACCAATTACACAGATATAGCTATTTTTTGACGTAATAGCTGGTGGCAGAGTGGCAGCAGAAGGTAAATCTGTGTACCCTGGCGTTGGGAAACACAGACAGACAGCAGCATCAGCAGGAGGAATGGAGGAGTAGTGTGAGTGTGGCAGCAGGCAGGCAGCGTGACATAATAGCCCTGGTACCTAGCGGTGATACCAGGCCGTAAATGAACACAACAGGAGGTCCCAGACAGCGGTCGTGCAGCCCACATCGTGTCCAATACACAACTGGGACAACACAGTTTTCAACCCGGGCACCTCAGAAAAATTAAACCTTTTTTTTTTTTTTTTTTTTATGGTTTTTTGGTTTTGTTTGTAAAACAAATTACACAGATATATAGCTATTGTTTGACGTAATAGCTGGTGGCAGAGTGGCAGCAGAAGGTAAATCTGTGTACCCTGGCAGTGGGAAACACAGACAGACAGCAGAAGGGCAGTACACAGCAGCCCACTATAGGTGTAAAATGTGTGGCTGCAGGCGACGTAATAGTCAAAGTGAACCAGGCTGGCTTAGTGAGCAGGAGCCAGGAGGTGGTAAAGGGTGGTAAGGCACATTAACGATGGTTCTTAGCCAGTTCATGTCCCCCTCTCGCCGACAACAGGGGCCAGGAACTCGCCTTCCACCCACGCCTGGTTCATCTTGAGAAACGTCAGTCTGTCCACAGACTTGTGAGACAGACGTGAGCGTTTCTCGGTGACCACACCACCAGCTGCACTGAAGCAGCGCTCGGACAGCACGCTGGAAGGGGGGCAGGACAGCACTTCCAGGGCGTACTGCGCCAGCTCGCTCCAGATCTCCAGGCGCTTGACCCAATACTCCATGGGATCAACAGGGGCATCGCTGTCAAGCCCGCTGTAGGACCCCATGTAGTCAGCCACCATGCGGGTCAGGCGATGGCTGTGACCGGTGGAGGATGCTGCTGCATGCACCTCCTCTCTAGTCACTGCTGCCGGAGCCTCTACAGTCCTGTAGAGCTCGTGGCTGAGAGACAGCAGGTCTGTGGGGCGCTTGCTGCTGGATGCAGGCACCTGCTGCTGCCTCTGTGCTGGCTGCTGGACAGTGGGGGTGGAAGGCTGGGGGAAGGCTTCCTCCAAGCGCTCAACAAGGGCCTGCTGCAAGCTCCTTATTTGTTGCACTGGGTCTCCTCCTGCAGGCGGCAGGAACTGGCTCAACTTCCCCTTGAGGCGTGGGTCCAACATTATGCTGATCCAGATGTCCTCCCTCTGCTTCATCTGGATCACCCTGGGGTCTCTGCGCAGGCACGTCAGCAAGTGCGCTGCCATTGGGAAGAGGCGGGCCACGTCTGCTGGCACATCGACGGCAGTGCTGCTGTCCTCATCCTCCTCCTCTGCCTCGTCAGCCTCATCCTCTCTCCACCCCCGCACCAACTCAGCTGCACTGTGCTGATCCCCCTCATCAGCAGCAAGGTCAGGGACCTCCACCAAGTCCTCCTCCTCCTCCCCCTCAGAGGTGGACTGTGCAGCTGCTTGCCGCTCCTGCTGGTCCAAGGCTGCCGCTCCCTGTTCCAGCAAAGCATCGAGGGCCCTGTTCAGCAGACAAACCAGGGGCACCCACTCGCAGACCATAGCATGGTCCCTGCTCACCATGTTAGTGGCCTGCAGAAAGGGAGCCAGCACTAAGCACACCTGCTGCATGTGCCTCCAGTCATCATCGGGGACGATGGACGGGATGTTGCTGGTCTTGTCCCTTCTCTGAGCGGCGGAAACAGTGGCCAGGGCAAGGTACTGTTTGACAGCGCGCTTCTGTTCAACTAGACGCTCCAACATCGCCAGGGTGGAGTTCCAGCGAGTCGGAACGTCAAGGATCAGCCGATGGCGTGGCCGATCCAGCTCCTTTTGCACGTCTTCCAGGCTCGCACAGGCTGCAGCCGAGCGCCGGAAGTGACGCACAACGTTCCTTGCCGTTTCCAGCAGTTCGCCCATCCCCTGGTAGGTGCGCAAGAACTTCTGCACCACCAGGTTCAGCACGTGGGCAAGACAGGGGATGTGGGTCAGGTTTCCCCTGTCTATTGCGGCAACCAGATTGGCCCCATTGTCGGCCACCACCTCTCCGACTCTGAGGCCTCTGGGGGTCAGCCAAATCCTCTCCTGCTCCTGGAGTTTGGCCAACACATGGGTTGCCGTCAGCTTGGTCTTCCCAAGGCTGACCAAGTGCAGCAGCGCTTGGCAGTGGCGGGCCTTCACGCTGCTGCTGAGGCGGGGGGTTTGGCCAGGTGTGCCGGAGGATGGCAGAGGAACGGAGGAACCTGCTGCAGTTCCCCTGACCCTGCGGGGTGGCACCACCCACTGTGCTGCTGCTGCTGCTGTGCCCGCTGCTGCTCTCCCATCCTCACCCCCTTCCACCAAGCTGACCCAGTGGACAGTGAAGGACAGGTAGCGGCCTGTCCCGAAGCGGCTGCTCCAGGAGTCCATGGTGACGTGGACCCTTTCACCAACCGCGTGCTCCAGCCCTCGCTCCACATTGGCCATCACAAAGCGGTGCAGTGCAGGAATGGCCTTGTGGGAGAAAAAGTGTCTGCTGGGGAGCTGCCAGTCTGGGGCTGCGCAAGCAAGCAGCGCACGAATGTCGCTCCCCTCCTGCACGAGCGTGTACGGCAGGAGTTGGGAGCACATGGCCCGTGCCAGCAAGCCGTTCAGCTGCCGCACGCGACGGCTGCTGGGAGGCAGAGCCCTAACCACCCCCTGGAAGGACTCGCTCAAAAGGCTCTGGCGTGGCCTTTTGCTGGCACGGGAATCAGCAGACACAGCGGAGGAGGCCACTGAGGACTGGCTGCCAGAACAGGC
This sequence comes from Hyperolius riggenbachi, assembly GCF_040937935.1. NCBI lineage: Eukaryota > Metazoa > Chordata > Amphibia > Anura > Hyperoliidae > Hyperolius > Hyperolius riggenbachi. The sequence goes on from NC_090655.1 coordinate 174,312,005, forward strand.
CTCAGTGTCGGCGGCAGGAGTTGCAGAGGGGGGAGGAGCAGTGCGTTTCCGCACTCCTGCTGGTGCTGCTGGAGGAGCAGGAGGGCGGGTGGCTGCTGTTGCTGCTGCTGCTGAAGGCTGTGCAGTGATGGGTGTGGTGCCACTGCCAGCACCAGATGCCTTCAGCCTCTGGAACTCCTGATGCTGGTGGAAATGTTTCGCAGCAAGGTGGTTGATGAGCGAGCTGGTGCAGAACTTTAAGGGGTCTGCACCTCTGCTCAACTTCCGCTGACAGTGGTTGCAAGTGGCGTACTTGCTGTACACTGTGGGCATGGTGAAAAAGCGCCAGATTGGTGACAGAAACATCCCCCTACGGCATGGAAGCGCTGCTGCCTGACTCCCTGTGGTGGTTTGGGGGGGGGCTTGGGGGGCTTGGGTGCGGCTGGTGGTGGTACTGGCAGATGCTGCTGCTGCTGCTGCTGAGCCTGAGACACCAGCAGGCTGTGGGACCTGCCTACTGCTGCTGCCAATGCTTGCAATGATGCGCCTCCTTGCAAGGCCCACAAGAGCATCCTCCTCCTCCTCCTCAGAGCTGCTGAGGACGACATCCCCTGGAGGTGGTGGCACCCAGTCTCTGTCTGTCACCGGGTCATCAACATCCTCCCCCTCCTGAAACATGTCCTGCTGGGATGAGGACCCCCCAAACTCCTCTCCTGATGCATGGATGGGCTGCTTGACTGTCGCCACAGTCTTGCTGTCCAATCCCTCATCCCCCAAAGTGCCCATCAGCATCTCCTCCTCAAGATCGCCAACAACAGCAGACAATTTACTCATGATGCCTGGGGTCAAAAGACTGCTGTATGACAGGTCGGCGAGTGACGGTGAACTGGCCTCCTCCCCAGACCCTGCTGGGCGGCTGCTGCGAACAGGGGTGGTGGTGGTGGTGGTGAGGGTGGAGGCCTCAGATGCAGAGCTGATGGCGGGCTGCTCATCCTCCGTCATGAGTTGCACCACAGTGTCTGCATGCTTTTCCTCAATGGGACGTTTCCGACCCGGCTGGAGGAAAATCGGAGCAGGTGCTACACGCTGCTGCTGCTGTGTCTCTGCAGCGTGAGTTGCAGATGCTCCTGCTGGGCGGCGCCCAAGGCGTCCACGGCCAGTGGCTATGGGAGGAATGTTAGCCACTGACGCTGCTGCTGCTGCTGCGGAACTGTGCATGGTGGCGCGCCCCCGCCCGCGGCTTGCCACAATGCTGCTCCCTCTCCTCCTGATTCCCTTGCTGCCCTTCCCCTTGCCCAAACCGCGCTGGCTGCCACTTCCAGATATCTTTGATGTTTTGGGCGTATAGACAAAAGTTTTTTAAAAGGGCGGGTGAAAAGTGGGGTACTTTAATGGAGTGGGTTGGTGGGTGAGGTGACTGAGTGAGTGTCCCTAGTACAGTAAGTAAGTAGTAACAGTCAGGAAGTACAACTAGCAGTTACAACTTACAATAATCAGTAGTAATCACAAGTAAATTTAGTGTGTGTACACTACAGACAGTGAGTGCACGCACGCGCAAACACGCGCAGGAGCTAGCCTATGAACAGTGACTGAGTGAGTGTCCCTAGTACAGTAAGTAAGTAAGTAGTAACAGTCAGTAAGTACAACTAACTAATTACAATAATCAATCAGTTATCAGAAGGAAATAGAGTGTGTGTAGTGTGTACACAGACAGTGAGTGCACACACGCAGGAGCTAGTAGCCTATGAACAGTGACTGAGTGTCCTAGACTCCTAGTACAGTAAGTAGTAACAGTAAGTACAACTAACTAATTACAATAATCAATCAGTTATCAGAAGGAAATAGAGTGTGTGTAGTGTGTACACAGACAGTGAGTGCACACACGCAGGAGCTAGTAGCCTATGAACAGTGACTGAGTGTCCTAGACTCCTAGTACAGTAAGTAGTAACAGTAAGTACAACTAACTAATTACAATAATCAATCAGTTATCAGAAGGAAATAGAGTGTGTGTAGTGTGTACACAGACAGTGAGTGCACACACGCAGGAGCTAGTAGCCTATGAACAGTGACTGAGTGTCCTAGACTCCTAGTACAGTAAGTAGTAACAGTAAGTACAACTAACTAATTACAATAATCAATCAGTTATCAGAAGGAAATAGAGTGTGTGTAGTGTGTACACAGACAGTGAGTGCACACACGCAGGAGCTAGTAGCCTATGAACAGTGACTGAGTGTCCTAGACTCCTAGTACAGTAAGTAGTAACAGTAAGTACAACTAACTAATTACAATAATCAATCAGTTATCAGAAGGAAATAGAGTGTGTGTAGTGTGTACACAGACAGTGAGTGCACACACGCAGGAGCTAGTAGCCTATGAACAGTGACTGAGTGTCCGAGACTCCTAGTACAGTAAGTAGTAACAGTGAGTACAACTAACTAATTACAATATTCAATTACAATAATCAATCAGTTATCAGAACTTGGAAATAGAGTGTGTGTAGTGTGTACACAGACAGTGAGTGCACACACGCAGGAGCAGCTAGTAGCCTATGAACAGTGACAGTGTGTGTCCTAGTACAGTTACAGTATATAACTACAATACTAATACAATCAGTAGTAAAGGACAGCAGAAATACTGGTATAGAATAGAGAGAAATAAACAGAGGACAGGAGGACAGCTGCCCACACAGGCAGGCCCTGAGGCCTAAAGCTGTAAGCCTGCAGCAGCTGGCCTGTCTCTATGTAACACAAAAGCTACTAACTAAAATACAATGTCTAACTAACTAACAACAATATAGGTGTGTATAGGAGGTGTATGTGAGCAAAAACGCTAGGTAAATGACCACAATAAAGCTCTTGCTAAGCCAAAGCACAAAGGAGCAACTCTCTCTCTATGCAAGTCTCAGGCAAGGACGGAGAAACGTAACATGGCGGCCGCTATTTATAGGGTAGGGGCTGGCCAAGGTCCCCCTCTGTGATTGGCTGCCGTCAGAGGGCCTGGGAGCCCTCTGATTGGCTCTAAGGACATCAATCTGGGCTATGACGCTATTCGAGCTCGGTACCGAGCTCGAATAGCGCCGTTTGCTCGAATAGCTCGAATAGTGAATGGGCTATTCGAGTGTACGCGAATAGCCCATTCGAATAGCTGCAGCTATTCGGAGCTCGAATACCGAGCTCGAATAGCTGAAAAAGAGCTCGAATATTCGAGCTACTCGAATATTCGAGCTCTGCTGAGCACCACTGCTATAGAGATAAACACAGCCAGCTCTGACAAGCTGTTTGTCAGCAGCGTGGCTGTGATTTATGAGGGATTGCAGAGTGCAGGGGGACCTTAGTGGGGTTTGGGATAGCAACAGAGGCTGGGCTGTATAGGCAGATCCAGCCTCTGTATGCAGATAATATTCTTCAAACCCACCTCGGGTTCTCTTTAACATGCTTGCGATGTTCCGAGAGATTGGAAGAGAAGATCAGTATATCGTCCAGATATACTAAGACGAACTTCCCCAACATCTCCCTGAATACCTCATTAATCAACTCCTGGAAGACGGCCGGGGCGTTACACAACCCGAAGTGCATCACCAGGTACCCGTAGTGCCCGTCGGGTGTGTTAAAGGCCGTCTTCCATTCGTCACCATACCTAATACGAACTAGGTTGTATGCACCTCTCAAATCTAGTTTCTTGGCGTTGGTAACCTGAGTGAACAAATTGTCAATCAAGGGTAAAGGATAACGATTTTTCACTGTAATCTTGTTTAAGCCTCAATAATCAATGCAGGGACGAAGGCCTCCATCTTTTTTTTTACAAAAAAGAATCCTGTCCCTGCTGGTGAACGAGAGGGACGGATGAAACCCTTAGCCAAATTTTCTTTGATGTATTCCTGCATTGCCAGTTTCTCAGGCTCAGACAGATTATAGAGGTGGCCCCTGGGAGGCATACAACCAGATCTTAAATCGATGGGACTGTCGAAGGTACGGTGAGGGGGAAGTTTATCTGCTGATTTGGGACAGAATACGTCAGCAAATTCTGCGTATTGGTTTGGCACACCTTTAACCTGAATCTTGGTGTTACCCACGGTTACTTTCGCTAAACAGTGATTATGACAATGGGTAGACCAGCTCGTTAGCTGACCTGAAACCCAATATATCTGAGGGGAGTGAAGTTGTAACCATGGCATGCCAAGAATAACGGTGGAGGTTGCCATATGCAGGACCAGAAATTGTAGACTCTCTTTATGTAGCACCCAACACTGAACCTCAACTTTGGGGTCCGAGACAGGGGATGTCTACCTTGCAGAGGAGAGTCATCTACTGCAGTGACCAAAACCTGTTGGTCTAATGGGAGTATAGGAACCCCCAATTTCTTTGCAAACTCGTAATCTATAAAGTTAGCCGCTGAACCAGAGTCTATGAAAGCTTCAGTGGTAACAGTCTGGCCCTCCCATGTGACAGAACAGGGAAGGAGCAAACGACTATTGTTTAGAGGTAATGACTGCGCGCCTAGGGTATTACCTCTGACTACACCTAGGCGGCAGCGTTTCCCGACTTTTTGGGACAATTCGGCACCTTATGACCCTCCTCTGCACAGTATAAACAGAGTTGTTCTGTTTTCCTGCGATTCTTTTCCACCCATGTCAATTTTGACTGTCCAATTTGCATTGGTGAAACGCGTGGAGGAGAGGCGTAGGAGACATACCTTACAGTGTTCTTACCGCGGGTTTGTTTCTGATAGCGTAAACGGCGATCAACCCGTACTGCTAAAGCGATTGCCTCATCAATAGATTTTGGTTCAGGGTGTCCCAAAATCAAATCGGAGACTGCGTCTGACATCCCTGATAAAAAACAGTCTAACAACGCAAATGTCCCCCACCTAGCTGACACAGACCATTTCCTGAACTCAGCTGCGTAGACTTCTACCGGATCCTTGCCTTGACGCAAAGACTTAAGCTTCCGCTCAGCAGTAAAGGCAATGTCCGGATCATCATAAATTATGGCCATGGCCTTAAAAAATTCCTCAACTGACGTTAAAGCCTCATGCCCTACCTGAAGGCTATATGCCCAAGTTTGAGAATCCCCTGACAAAAGGGTCTTAATAAATGTAATTCTCTGTGCCTCAGTTCCTGATAAATTGGGTCTTAACTCAAAATACAACATTACTCGATTCTTAAAGTTCTGAAAGTCAGATCTATGACCAGAAAACCTTTCGGGTACAGACATACGCAAGTCTGTAACTGGAGGAGATCGCACTGTATTTACAGCCGTCTGAAGGACCTGTATGGACCCAGACAAAGCAGTGATCTGGGTCTGATGACCGTCCAGCACCCTGATGAAATTCTCCACCGAGGTGGTGAGTGCATCAAGACGGCTGTTGAGTGCGTCTATTTTGTTTTTCAGGTCTGCTGTTCTGTAACGATTGGTGTCAGCACACAGAGAGAATCTGATTATTGATGATCTGCAGAATCATCAACAATACAGATGTATACTTGATTATGGATGATCTGCAGAATCACCAATAATACAAGTATGACTAACCTCTGGACACCTAATAAGTGTAAGTGTTTGGTGTAACTGTAGGCTATTTCCCGTGAGGCGGGACACACAGGCAGCTCGGCCAGGAACCACCTGAGGTGCAGGTGGTCCTCGGCTGTGCAGGAACTATCCCCTCGAGAGAGGGAATAGAAAGAACCTGGCAACCAGTGATGCTTGGTGATCAGATATAGACTGTACTGCAGCCAGGGGACTCGATAGGAGCAGAGGCCACTGGCTTCTAGCAGTATGAGGAGCAGGAGTCCTAACAGCTAACTGACACTTGGTGGAATAGTGTCACAGCTAGTACAGATAAACTGAGCACTCAAGGGATGAGTGACAGCCTGGAGGGTCGGACAGGCCAGGTCGGCAACACACGAGCAGATAAGGTACAGAGACAGAAGGCTGATTCGGTAACCGGGTACAGGCAGGGTTTGGCAACAGGTAGGCAGATATGCAGAGGTACCGAATCAGTAAGCAAGAGAGAGGTCGACAGAGCAAATAGTCATAACAGATATAGAACAGAGTCCTAGCCTGAGGTGTGAGGTCCTTGGTCTCGACACCCAGGAACTAGTCTAGAGTATAACACAGCAATGACACAGTATTCCTAAGCTTGGGTGTGAGGTCCTTGGTCACAACACCACGGAACTGGTCTAAATTATAACACAGTAATGACACAGTAATCCTAAGCTTGGGTGTGAGGTCCTTGGTCACAACACCCCAGAACTGGTCTAAAGTATAACACACCAATGACACAGTAATCCTAAGCTTGGGTGTGAGGTCCTTGGTCACAACACCCTGGAACTGGCCTAAAGTATAACACAGCAATGACACAGTAATCCTAAGCATGGGTGTGATGTCCTTGGTCACAACACCCTGGAACTGGTCTAAATTATAACACAAGCATAATCTGGCTAAGTGTGAATTCCCAGGTCCTCCTGGTTCTAACACACTGTGGGATCTGACTGAGGTCTGAATGCTCACATGTAAGTATTCGCAACGGCAGACAACCCAAGACCGACCAGCAAGATCCATATATAGTGCAGCGCTCCTCAGCGCCGCCCAGCGCCACTCAGCCAATCACCCACTGCGCTGGGATAGCTGATCGTCCTGATTAGCTGATCCCTCTCCTACTGGCATAAAGGTCCTGCCTCCCAGCGCGCGCGCACGTAGCTCTCCATCTGTGTGCACTATAAGGCTCAGACAAACCAGACGCATGCTGCTGTGTGGAAACTGCCGGTCTGAACGCGGAGACAGCAGCCCCGCAGCCAGACCGCGTGGCGGCATCTCCGCAATCCATTACAATTGCTATGTATACAGAGACTATGTGTTTCCTTGCCATACATCCAGAAAAAATTGTTCATTTTTGTTCAGCAGGTTGTTGCTTCCAGTCAGCCTTTTTTCCCATTTGTTGCCTACAGAATACAGCTGTCTGAAGATTGCTTTGGGTATACTGGGGTTTTGCTTATCGGGGTCCTCGTTTCTTATTTTTTTTAACAGAGCCATGTTTGTTGCCGGCACTATCAGCAAGCTGCCGGAGCCACCTAACTCTCTGGATGTTTTTGATCTGCACGAGCACTCTTTTGCTTAGTCATGTCCCTGTGTTACAGAACATTTGCTATTATGGTTTCCGCAGTCTTGGTGATCTTTCGGAACTGGGGCAAGCCTGTTCTAGGTTTCTCTCTGATTCGGAGGAATTCGCCCTACTCGGAGATACTGGAAAGCACCCTGATGGGGTTGCCAGTGTCTTTGAGGAACCTGCATTGATACCTGTTGGCGAATGCTGTCTGGGTCAAGGCATTACTTGCAGTTTGTGGGTTTTCGTGTCCAGTGCTCAAATGTGCAGTCATTAATTCCGGTGTCCTGGGGCTCTGGTTGGCAGCTGAGACGGTTGGTTATCGAAGTGTCTCAGGGGACCCCGGTGGTGGAATTACTTGTTCTATTCAGAATGATCTTTGGATTGGCTTGCTTCCCGCCGGGTTCTACCGGGGGGGGGGGGGGGGGGGGGCACGGTGGCAGGTAACATTTTGGAGCATCCGGAGGCTGCTCTTGAAGGCGGGGTAATGTCAGAAGCACTGTTGCTTCCTGCTTCACCTGCTGGTGTCATCACAAGTCACCAGCAGGTGGCTCTGTTTGTTTTTCATGGTTGCCTGCAGTTTACAGGTTTACCACTAGATGGAGCATCATGGGTTATACATGTCTCTGTTCCACAGGTGTCCGGGCAGGCTGCTAGTTCCTATTTAAGCTGGCCACTCCCTTCACACTATGCAGATCCTCGAGTTAGTGTGACTTCTGTTTGCTGGTCCACTCTCTGCCTCTGCTCTGTGTTTCTACCTTGTCTGACTGCCTGTGTAAGTCTCTGGCTTACAGTCTATCTTGCCTTGTTTCCAATCTGTCTGTCTGCCTGTGTGAGCCTTTCAGCTTGCATCCTGTTCTGCCCTGCTCTATTGCTCCTCTGTGTCCCAGATTAGCTAGAGTGTAGTAGTTATTCCTGTTTAAACATACATAGGCTAGCTTAGTTGCAGCTCTGTGTTCGTGTGTGTAAAACCATTGGGGTTTCTGATTCTAGCGTGTATTGACCTTGGACTGTGTTGATGTTGATTCTGCCTTATGATTCTGTGCTGCGATTGTTTACCATTGTACATATGTATATAGCACTGTTCATTAAAAATACTAATTCATTGCATATCTGTGTCCTGACCTTTTGTACATGCTACTAAATGTGATCAGCAAATACCCTGCTAGCAGGAGTCGTGACACCATGTTCTCAATGAACCCAAAAAACTCATTAATATCAAAGCTGAATATTTTTGAAAGTAGTTTTTAGTTTCTTTTTAGTTTTAGCTATTTTAGGGGATATCTGTGTGTGCAGGAGACTATTACTGTGCATAATTATTAGGCAACTTAACAAAAAACAAATATATACCCATTTCAATTATTTATTTTTACCAGTGAAACCAATATAACATCTCAACATTCACAAATATACATTTCTGACATTCAAAAACAAATCAGTGACCAATATAGCCGCCTTTCTTTGCAAGGACACTCAAAAGCCTGTCATCCATGGATTCTGTCAGTGTTTTGATCTGTTCAACATCAACATTGCGTGCAGCAGCAACCACAGCCTCCCAGACACTGTTCAGAGAGGTGTACTGTTTTCCCTCCTTGTAAATCTCACATTTTATGATGGACCACAGGTTCTCAATGGTGTTCAGATCAGGTGAACAAGGAGGCCATGTCATTAGTTTTTCTTCTTTTATACCCTTTCTTGCCAGCCACGCTGTGGAGTACTTGGACGCGTGTAATGGAGAATTGTCCTGCATGAAAATCATGTTTTTCTTGAAGGATGCAGACTTCTTCCTGTACCACTGTTTGAAGAAGGTGTCTTCCAGAAACTGGCAGTAGGACTGGGAGTTGAGCTTGACTCCATCCTCAACCCGAAAAGGCCCCACAAGCTCATCTTTGATTCTACCAGCCAAAACCAGTACTCCACCTCGATGGCGTTTGAGTCGGACTGGAGATCTCTGCCCTTTACCAATCCAGCCACGGGCCCATCCATCTGGCCCATCAAGACTCACTCTCATTTCATCAGTCCATAAAACCTTAGAAAAATCAGTCTTGAGATATTTCTTGGCCCAGTCTTGACGTTTCAGCTTGTGCGTCTTGTTCAGTGGTGGTCGTCTTTCAGCCTTTCTTACCTTGGCCATGTCTCTGAGTATTGCACACCTTGTGCTTTTGGGCACTCCAGTGATGTTGCAGCTCTGAAATATGGCCAAACTGGTGGCAAGTGGCATCTTGGCAGCTGCACGCTTGTCTTTTTTCAGTTCATGGGCAGTTATTTTGCGCCTTGGTTTTTCCACACGCTTCTTGCGACCCTGTTGACTATTTTGAATGAAACGCTTGATTGTTCGATGATCGCGCTTTAGAAGCTTTGCAATTTTAAGAGTGCTGCATCCCTCTGCAAGAAATCTCACTATTTTTGACTTTTCTGAGCCTGTCAAGTCCTTCTTTTGACCCATTTTGCCAAAGGAAAGGAAGTTGCCTAATAATTATGCATACCTGATATAGGGTGTTGATGTCATTAGACCACACCCCTTCTCATTACAGAGATGCACATCACCTGATATGCTTAATTGGTAGTAGGCTTTCGAGCCTATACAGCTTGGAGTAAGACAACATGCATAAAGAGGATGATGTGGTCAAAATACTCATTTGCCTAATAATTCTGCACTCCCTGTACTTATGGCTAGCTGCATCCATGTGCATCAATTTGCATTCAAATTATAGATCTCTTTTGCATTCAAATTATAGCCTCTGTTGGTCTACAATTCAGTTGCAGCCTATGAGCTCTGTCATTTGTTTGATGGCAATTTAAATAAATAGATGTAAGCTTTAACTATGTTAGAGAAAGAACCATTGAAAGTTGATAAGGCAGTCAGACATTACCTGATATCACTGAGTGAGGAAGAGCAATCTCGCCATGGTGCGCAGTAGTCCAGCACGGCCATCACTACACAATCAGCTGTTTGCGTTGCGTTACACAGTGAGTTTGGTCTGTCAGTGTGAAGCAATACACTAATTATACTACCTGATTGATGTATACACATGCAAGATGTTTTAAAGCACTTTAGGCCTGCAGTTTAGCATTCAATGTGATTTCTGCCCTTGAAACGCTGCTTTGCGTCAAATCCAAAGCAGCAAACTTTTTGCGGAAGTTCGTGAACCCGGTTTGCGGAAGTTCGCGAACCCGGTTTGCGAACCGAAAATCGGAGGTTCGGACCATCTCTAGTGATAAGTAGACAGTGCTAGTATCTAAAGTTCAGATATGAAATCTTTATCCTAAGTCCACAACAAGTGCAAGTAAATCATAGATTATACAACTAAACTCAAAATTTTAAAACTAGATGCAAGCAAGAGTCTCACCACTCTAGGCTATACATCCAAAGGAGGGCCCGTACACAGACAGGACAGGATTAGGAACCAACAGATATATTGTTCCATAACAAGATTAAAGGCATGTAACCATCACTCCAAAGAGAGTTTTAGGGCTCAAGGGGGTCCCTTTAATCAAGGCAATGGGGCAGACAGTAATTGTTTTACTAATGGAACAAAATAGGAGAAGGCACACAAGAAGTCTTCTTCAAGTAAGCTGTATTGTGATCATACAGTTACAGAGTATGCAGAACACAACAGTAATTGTTTTACTGTCTGTCACTAGAGATGGCCCGAACCTCTGATTTTTGGATAGCGAACTTGGTTCGCGCGAACTTCCGCGAACCGCAATAGACTTCAATGGGGAGGCGAACTTTGAAAACTAGAAACACTTATGCTGGCCACAAAAGTGATGGAAAAGATGTTTTAAGGGGTCTAACATCTGAGTTTTTGCATGGATGAGTGGGATAGAAGCCAAAAGTCCCGGGGAAAAATCTGGATTTGACACAAAGCAGCTTTTTAAGGGGAGAAATCACATTGCATGCTAGATTGGAGGCCTAAAGTGCTTTAAAACATCTTACATGTGTATACATCAATCAGGGAGTGTAATTAAAGTACTGCTTCACACTGACACACCAAACTCATTGTGTAACGCACTAGCTGTTTGTGTAGTGACGGCCGTGCTGGACTGGTGCGCACCACGACGAGAGTGCAGGTGATGGCGGCTTTCCGGCCCATACGGTCGCTGGGCCGAGGTAGCTGAATGACAGAACAGTGACTGTCCAGCTGATCAAGTTTGGTCTATCCACAATGAAGCAACGACCTTATTATCTTGGGTGTGCCCTCCCCCCGAGACACTCATATAGCCGTCGGCCATTGCTTCATTGTGATATGCAAGCCCCTTCACCGCGGCAAGGTAATGATCATGAAGGGAAATTAGCACATGTACATGCCTTTTGTTTTGTTGTTGCAGCTGCAGTGCAGCCAGAAAAATTAGGCAGGCATGTACATGCACCAGAAAAATTATTATAGCGGCTGCTGCTAGCAGTGGCCTTAAAAATTCAGGAATCCACCTGGAGTCCTGGACTCTGTTGGTGGTGGCAGAGAAGGCACACAACCGGCCTGTGGGCAGAGATGCTGTGTGAGGAGCGACTTAGTCTTGGGGCAGGCAGTCACACGGCGTGCAGGCATAGATGCTGTGTGTGGGGACTGACTTAGTCTTCGGGCAGGCCTGAGCGTGCTTTGCAGACCAGGCATTTGTGGTCAGATGGACCCTTGACCCAACGCTGTGTGCCAGAGATGTCACCACTTGCCTTTCAACATCACGGTACAGTTTAGGTATCGCTTTTTTTGAGAAAAAAATGCGGCCTGGCATCTTCCACTGTGGTGTGTGGCTTTCCTTTTGTGTGCTGCTTTTCCTCAGGTGGTCATCCCATTGCAGTTTGATCTTTGTAATCATGTGCAGGCTCGGACTAGGCCACAGTAGTGCAGTTTTTTCCCTCGTGGGCCCCACCTGGTAGGACCCGCCCCCCTGCTTCACCTAGGGCCCCCCCCCCCCTTTCGCGCTCCCCCCTCCAGAATTGCAGCAAGCCAGCGGCAGCAGCAGAAGGGAATGGCTTACCGAGAGCTGTAGCTCTGCGTGCCGCTGGTCTGGTCTTCTTCACTGACACTGTCCAATCATGCTCTCACTGTACTTCCTGTGACAGTGTGATTGGACAGTGCAGTGCAGAAGACCAGCAGTGGCACGCAGAGCTCTCTGACTCTCGGTAAGTGAGTGATGCCCGCTCGCTGCCGTACTGGCTGCAATTTTGGAGGGGGGAGCATGGAAGGGGGGGCTCCAGGTGAGGGGGGGAGCTTCCAACCCACCCTGCCATTCTGTGCCTACTGCCCCCCCTTCCAGGCTGGGTGCACCATTACTGGGACACTTATAGACCTGCCTACCTAAACGTGGGACATCTATATACCTGCCTACCTAAACTGGGGACACCTATATACCTGCCTACCTAAATTGGGGACACCTATAGACCTGGCTACCTATACTGGGGACACTTAAAGACCTGCTTACCTAAACTGGGGACACTTATAGACCTGCCTGCCAGGCCCTCTCTTTTTTGGGGAATCTGCTGCCAACCTGATTGCATTTTGTGGGGAAATCTGCTGACATTCTGATTGCATTTTGTGGGGAAATCTGCTGCCAATCTGATTGCATTTTGTGGGGAAATATGCTGCCAATCTGATTGCATGTTGTGGGGATATATGCTGCCAACCTGATTGCATTTTGTGGGGAAATCTGCTGACATTCTGATTGCATTTTGTGGGGAAATCTGCTGCCAATCTGATTGCATTTTGTGGGGAAATATGCTGCCAATCTGATTGCATGTTGTGGGGATATATGCTGCCAATTTGATTGCATTTTGTGGGAAATCTGCTGCCAATTTGATTGCATTTTGTGGGGAAATCTGCTGCTAGATTTTTTTCTCTTGGGGGGGGGGGGGGGGGTAGGTCGGCCCTCCACCATGTAGTCTGGAAAGAAAATGGCCCTCCATGCCCACGAAGTTGGACAGCACTGGACTACTTAATATTTTTATTTTGCGGCATTTGACTACTTGATGAATTATCATGAGGCATCTAACTACTTGATTATTTTATCTAAAATGTATCTGGTCTTACCCAATCTCTGTGAATAACACCGCTACTTATTTTGTGTATTTTTTTTGTTATTTTGTTTATTTTTAAGTCTGCCCATGACCCATCATGACCACGCCCATGTTCCAGTGCATGGTGACACCCATTTATTTTTGTTGCGCGCGCCGCATGTGGACATCTCACTGTTGGGGACTGTCTTCAGAAGTGCTCACAATCTATTACCTACCATAATCTAATGTCCTACCAAATTATGTATATATATATAGTGCAAAATTTCTAGAGTACATGCGCATGTGAGCCCAAAATGAGGGGGGGGGGAATTGGGGGGAGAGGCCATAATAAAACTTTTCTGGTGGGCCCTTAGTGTCCCAGTCCAACTCTGATCAAGTGCCTTCATAAGGTAGTTGTCCCTACGCAGGTCTTGGTCTTTCCACAGCTCAATTTTTGGTGGCAGAGAGTACAGATGGCATTGCTCTCATCTGAGGCAGCAAACGGAGAATAGAGGCGCCAGCAGGGTAAAAGTGGATAAAACCTTTAAAATTTGCTTGGAGGAAGCCGTGGACTTACCTCCATAAAGCAGACACGAAAGACTGTCTGTATAATAGTAATCACATTTATTATATAGTACCCCAAATGTGCAGGTGCTACTCCTGCTACTGCTGAAATTCTGTTTGTCCCCACGTTTATTGCCTGATGAAGTGGGCGTGGCCTGCGAAACGCGTTTCACTTTTGGGGTACTATATAATACCATATATACTCGCATGTAAGCCGAATTTTTGAGCACAATAAATGTGCTCAAAAGTCCCCCTCTCGGCTTACATGCGAGTCATGTGTGGCTGTGTCACCCCTTTCCCCCTCCATATGCTGCCGGGAGAGGTCTGTCAGTGTCTGTGTGTCCCAGGCAGTGGGTGCTTGTCTGCAGAGTGGAGCCGCCGGGGACCCTTGCTGCCTGCATGAAGTATGCAGACGGTGCAGTAGTGGCTTACCTATCAGGGTCGTCTGCATTAAGTATGCTGCCAGGAGATATACCACCATGTGAAAGCAGGTTTCTGCGTCCCAGCTGGCGGCTCCGTGTCCACAGGAATGTCACCGGCCACTTGTACGGGATCGCAGCGGTGACGTCAGCGCCGGGGTCTCCTATTCAGCCTGTGACGCTCACGTTGGCTCATCTTTGTGACGCCCTCTAGTGGCGCCTTGGTACACAGTGCGCGTGTCTCACAAGCGGAATAGGATACCCCGGCGCTGACGTCACTGCTGTGATCCCGTACTAGTGGCCGGGGACATTCCTGTGGGCACGGAGCCGCCGGCTGGGAGGCGGAAAGCTTCTTTCACAAAGCGGTATATCTCCTGGCAGCATACTTAAAGCAGACAGCCCCAGCGTGGATAGGTACGTTAAGCCACTACTGCACACCCTGCAAGCATGGGGGAGGGGAGGAGAGCATCTACTGCAGCTAATATAGGGAGATACAGGGGGCACATCTGGCTAAATAGGTGGGGTGCCTAAAATAGTGGGCACATATGGCTATGGGGGGGGGGGATTTCTAATATAGGGGGCATATTTAACTATGGGGGAAGCCTAATAGGTGGTACATCTGGCAATAGGGGACTGCCTAATACAGGGGCACATCTGGCTATTTATAACTATGTGTGGGGATTCTTTATACTTAAGACACACCTGTCTATTTATCCTATGGTGGGGGCTATAGTGGGGAGGGGGCTTACATGCGAGTCAATGACATTTTCCTGATTTCTGAGGTAAAAGTTGGGGGGTCGGCTTATATGCGGGTCGGCTTATATGCGAGTATATACGGTAAATGTGATTACTATTATACAGACAATCTTTCATGTCTGCTTTATGGAGGTAAGTCCACCGCTTCCAACAAGCAAATTTTAAAGGTTTTATCCACTTTTACCCTGCTGGCACCTCTGTTCCCCGTTTGCTGTACCGTGTCCACCCCTGGTGGAGGGGTGATCTACCCCTTTTCTGATCTACAGAGAGCGACTTCTTAATCCTGAGTGAGGACAGGTCTAATCTCCTCACCTGCCTATATAGTGGTTGCCTTTGTGGTAACCCACGTTTGTGAGTATACTCTTCTCACTAATTATCTTTACTAATTTTATGCTGAACATACTACACTATATTGGGCTCTCGGTTTCTCTAACCTCATCTGAGGCAGACAAACAAAAAAATTTTCCACACAGCTGAGCCCTGGGGTGATGGCACTTTGGTGGTGGCGGCCGACTGAGTGTTAAGTGGGGTACCAGAATCAGAGCAGGAGAAGGAAGATATGTCACGCTTCCGTGCGGAAGCTGAGAAAGATGAAGTGTTCTGTGTTAAGTAGTCAACTACGTCCTGACAATATTGAGGGTTGATGGCACGTGCCTTCTTCTGAACACTGTACTTTGGTCGAGGGCCACACAAAATCACGACAGCATGACCTCGAACAGACCTGCCAGGTGGCCTGCCTCTGCCTTTTGTTTTGTCCATATTGGGGGGGATGAAGTGAAAGGTATGCACTGACTTGACTAATACAATGTGCAGTCACACAGGTGCAGTTAACAGGTATACACGGAGTGGTATATCACACTGCATGCACTCACGTAGGTAGGTGGGTGCACTGTGAACAACAGGTAGGTATATGCAATGATGGGTATTACAATGTGCACCTGTCACACACAGACAGGCACCGGATAGGCACAGTGACACTGCGTGCGCTCACGTAGGTAGCTGGGTGCACTGAAGTGAACAACAGGCAGGTATATGCAGTGATGGGTATTACAATGTGCACCTGTCACACACAGACAGGCACAGTGACACTGCGTGCACTCACGTAGGTAGGTGGGTGCACTGAAGTGAACATCAGGCAGGTATATGCAGTGATGAGTATTACAATGTGCACCTGTCACACACAGATAGGTACCGGACAGGCACAGTGACACTGCGTGCGCTCAAGTAGGTAGGTGGGTGCACTGTGAACAACAGGTAGATGTATGCAGTGATGGGTATTACAATGTGCACCTGTCACACACAGTCAGGTAATGGACAGGCACAGTGACACTGCGTGCGCTCACGTAGGTAGGTGGGTGCACTGTGAACAACAGTGATGGGTATTATAATGTGCACCTGGCACAGTAGTAATTATGCCACCAAGGGGCCAAAGGCCAGCTGCGACTGACTGACAGGGCTGTATTTAATGCAAGTGGGCCACACACACACAAAAAAAGAAAAACAGATCACAAGAACAAGATTAGCTCTCAAAAGAGCTGTTGAGGGGTGCTTTTTTAGCAATAAGAATCAGCCAGGAGCAAGCTAACAAGCCTACAAGAGTCTAACTAAGCTTTCCCTATAGGTCTCTGCACAGAAGCTCTCCCTTCTCTAATTACTGCAGGCACATGAGTGAGTGAAAAGCCTGACGCTGCCTGCCTTTTATAAGGAGGGGACTCCAGGAGGGAGTGTAGCCTGATTGGCTACAATGTGCTCTCTGCGAACATGAACCACCAAAGTTCGCGGGAACCGTTCGCCGGCGAACCGTTCGGGCCATCTCTATCTGTCACATTGCCTCGATAAAGGGGGTCCCCTTTCATTGCCTTGATAAAGGGGACACCCTAGGGCCCCCAAAATGATTGTCTGAGTGATAGTCACTTGCCTTTGCAACCTCGTTATGGAACAATAAATCTGTTGGTTCCTGTCAAACCAGGTGTGTGCGGACCCTCCTTTGGATATATGGATTTCTTTTGCTACAAGGTCTAGCACCTTGCTAAAGGTGTGTGATCCTTTGGAATATCCCACTCTAGGTTAACATGTAAAATACACACTAGGATGGAAGGAGTTGTCTCTTCCCTTTCAGTGTATTTTTTTACCCCCCATTGTCTTGGTGGGGGGGGGGGGGGGGGCAAGCTCAAAGTTTTCTCAGAACTTGCTGCAGTTCTTTTTTAGAGTGCGAGTCCAATCCAGCCAAAGAAGATCAAAAGACCCAAATGAGGGCAGATGTTTATCACTTACCCTATATTGTGGTTGCATGTACTGCAACCCTTATTTGTGAGTACCACTCTAACATATTTATTAGTGTTGCTAAATTATTTCACTATATGGGGCTCCTGGGACTACTGCGGTTGATGCATGTAACTACCGTTCGTGTGGGCAGAAAGCACACTGCAATATTGCCATTGCTACTGCAAGCAGGTTACCTCAAGTTACGCAATTAGCAGCACGACCCTCAGTACTCGAGTAACGTGAGCATTGCTATGGCAATGGTATTACTAATGTAAGTTACCATAACAAAGCTCATGGTACTGAAGTACTGTAGGTCATGCTAATAGCTAAACTCTCAGTAACCATGGGCAGTAGTAATGGTGATAATGCTGTACTCTGAATTTTTTTTTTTTCTGGAAGGACCTTCGGTCTACTCCAGACATTTCCTTAACTGGTAAAAAGGGTACAGGGAAATGAAGCTGAGGAAAGCGACCCATAGTCCAAGAAGGATTTTTTTGTACCTTTTTAATTGTAGTCAAAAGGGCTTTTAATGCAAGTAAAATGAGCACCATATGAACAAAACTCCATACACACGTTAGATAAAACTCGGTTGAGCCAGCCGATAACGACCGTCTCTGCAGAGATTCCAGTATATGTACAGCAGCGCTAACATCTTTTGGCCACTAGGCCAGAGAATCACCTGGCCATTCCCTATATCCGTGCGATGGTCAAGAGTATTGTTTTGCTCTGCTTACCTTGCCCACCATGTGGCATCACCTCCTGCACAGCTCTGCCCCCCTTCCCATAGGAACAGAAAAAGCCACTAGCCTGCAGATAAGTGACACATCTCTACAGCCTAGACCCTGCAATGTCGTCCAGGTGTTGGTCCTTGCCTGGTGACAAGCCTCGTACATGTGTATGAGGCTTAAAGAGACTCTGTAACAACAAAAACCTCCCCTGGGGGGTACTCACCTCGGGTGGGGGAAGCCTCCGGATCCTAATGAGGCTTCCCACGCCGTCCTCTGTCCCACGGGGGTCTCGCTGCAGCCCTCCGAACAGCCGGCGACAGAGCCGACTGTAGCTTCAATATTTACCTTTGCTGGCTCCAGCGGGGGCGCTGTGGCAACTTTTGGCACGGAAATAGACGGAAATACCCGATCTCCATCGGGTCCGCTCTACTGCGCAGGCGCTGGAAACTTGCGCCTGCGCAGTAGAGCAGACCCGACGGCGATCGGGTATTTCCGCCTACTTCGGCGCCGACAGCCATCAGAGCGCATGCGCAGGAGCCAGGAAGGTAAATATTGCGTCACGGCTGTACGGAGGCCTACAGCGAGACCCCCGAGGGACGCAGGACGGCGTGGGAAGCCTCATTAGGATCCTGAGGCTTCCCTCACCCGAGGTGAGTACCCCCCAGGGGCCGTTTTGTCGTTACAGTTCCTCTTTAAGACCACAAGATGTAATGATGGTTTTCTATGTTTTGTAAGCCTGTTTGTTTACAATAAATAAGCCAAAAAGGATACAGGTGAAGGGCATATGCCTTTCTATAGCTTTTGTGCATGAACTTTTAAAGTTTTTTCCTACCTTTAATGTAGTGTTTCTCTTTAGTCGCTCTCTTAAAGACTGTAAGATGGGTGTCTCCTGAATAGGGATTCTCACTTCTCTCACAGGGACTGTCTCTTCTTTGTCAGCTTGGTTATCTCCTTCATCTTCACTCAGCTGTCCTTTGGACTTGAATTTCAAAAACTTCTTTTTAGCACTTTTAGTGCTTTTGGTCTGTGTCCCAGGTTCATTGGTCTCATTCAAAGAGCGCTGGGTTTCTCGGAGAAAGAAAAACATGATGCTTCTTTCTCCTCTTACTCTCCACTGCCATGTAGCAGAGATCTCCAAGTCTGCTGGTAGACTTCCTGCTGCACCATTGTGTTTGTTCAAGTATTAAATATCAGTAGATGAAACTACAACATCAATTATATATGACACAGAGTAATTACCAAGCACTCAGACTTTAAAGAGGAACTCCAGTGAAAATAATGTAATAAAAAGTGCTTTATTTTTACAATATTTATCTATAAATGATTTAGTCAATCTTTGCCTATTGTAAAATATTTTATATCCCTGATTTATATTCTGACATTTATTACATGGTGACATTTTTACTGCTGGCAAGTGATGTAGCTGCTGCTTGCTGTTTTGGCAGTTGGAAACAGCTGTAAACAGCTATTTCCCACAATGTAACAGGGTTTACAGACAGGAAACTGCCAGAAGTACCTCGGTACTCGAGCTTCTTGTGGGAGGGGTTTCACCACAATATCAGTCATACAGTGCCCCCTGATGGTCTGTTTGTGAAACGGAATAGATTTTTCATGTAAAAGGGGTTATCAGCTACTGATTGGGATAAAGTTCAATTCTTGGCCGGAGTTTCTCTTTAAGGTATCAGAAGATTATAAATGGACTTACCTTAGTATATTTACAGAGTACCCAGCAAGCTCATAGTGAACCAGAACTCCTAGGAACAGAGGCACCTTAACCTACAGACCACCAAGGCGGTGGCTTGGAGCGCCTTTGATGTGGAAAGGCGCAATAAATTACTGTTAGTGCAAGGAGGAAAAAAATGATTGTCCTGAAAGCCCGTTGCAAGGAACTGGAGAGAAATAGCCTTCTGCTCTCTTCACAAATAGCCTTCTGCTAAGTCTCTGATAAAGAATCATTCAGAGTTACGATTTATAGACACTCCCTACGAAGAAGGTGTCTGGTTTATAGCTGTTCTCTGCCCCTCCACCCCAAGCCTGAGTGACTGACAACTAAGGGTATGTAGGAAAAAAAGTTTCATGCTCTCACAAGTGTTCTAATGAATGCATCTGAAAAGGATTCATAGAAAGATGTGAGACAGTCCCTTAGTGTACAGTGCCCTACCCCCAAATGCTGCGAAGTCTGCAGAGTGAGACAGACAAAAAAACATAAACTTTGCAGACAGCCCTGTGCTCTGCTAGAATGTCGGGCATGTCTAGATATCAGGACCATTGCCATGACAAGCTATGGAGCAGTAGGATCATCTGATCCTCTCAGGGACACACAGGCTGCACTTCTCCCTAAATTCACAAGGACAGCCTTTGAAGTGTGAAATGGGCACAAGTGAGGGATGCAGGTTTTGTCTTTCATTGTGAGTGAGTGAATAGGAGGGCAGCATCTAAAGCTCAAATAATGCTAGTGGACATGTAAGTAATGTGTGCAATTACATCCATCACTACACTTGAGGCTGGCATAATAATGTATTTTCATTAATGCTGTCTGTTTGCCCTCTCTCTGATGCTATGTACCCACATCAATACACAATTTTTCAAATTATTTTATCGACGTCCATCGATTTTTTTTGAGCGACGAGTGGTCATTTACACGACGTCGCAACATGGGTACAGGTGCACGATCATGTAAACATTGCTTAGCGTTGTGTGGTGATAAATGATCATCACTTAGAATCGAATTAGTTAGATTGGTTAGGCTCTTGGCTTGTTAGCTTGCTCCTGGATTATTCTTATTGCTATAATAGCACCCCACAACAGCTCTTTTGAGAGCTAATCCTGTTCTTGTTACATAGTTACTGTAATGATTGTGGAACTTTCTCCGTGATCAGCGTACAACGCGTGCGCTGACACGGCGGAAATCCTCCACAAGCGTATATTTGCAGGCACCCAGCAAAAGGTGCTACGCACCTGTAGAGGGAAATTCCTGTCGGCAGATGGCGCTGGGGAGTGCAGAGGAACCAATCCTCTGTACCTCCACAAGTGCCAGACAGAAATTGTACGAAGCGCAGAACGCAATCGCAAGAGAGGCGATTGCGAATGAGATTGAGCAAAGGGACAGGTTGTATGTGTGTGCGCCAATCCAGTCGCCACCCCGCGACCGCGCAAACACAACAGCAGATATGAAATAGGAACGCGATCGCGAGAGGTGCGATCGCCAGACGTGACACAAGGCAGATCAGAATAGAATACGAGGGTAGCAAAGGCACAGCAAATAATACAATAAGGAGATACGGAAAATAACAAACGCTAGCTAACCGCGAACACCGCACTCATTCGCAACAGTGCACGCAGTTATGCGCGGTCTCCACGTGATAAGCACAATAGAGACAAGCACGACTAACTAACCATCGACAGACAAACATGAAACTGAGGACGCGAGCGCTTGCTTAACGGTTACCTCACCGAGCCTCCAGCAAGCGTAGCAGACAAGACAGACACACGAAAACAGGGACAAGCGAGAGATAGGATCCACAGCACTAGCGAAAAGTGGCAAGCGCGATCCAGGTACAGAGTAGCAGAACAGAAGGATCCCCAGCGCTAGCGAAAAGTGGCTAGCGCGATCCCAGAAGACAGAACAGAAGGATCCCCAGCGCTAGCGAAAAGTAGCTAGCGCGATCCCAGGAGACAGAACAGAAGAGATAGCTGGTAGCAACCGCTGCACCAGCTATACTCCAAGAACAGAGATCAGAACCATTTCCTGTCGACCACCTTTGGGACAGGACAATGGCAACAGGCAAGACAAGATAGAACAGGCAATACAGATAATACAACCTGACTGGGCTAGAAGGGGAGCCTAAAGCAACCCCCAGGAATTAACTATACTAGATAGCAATGGCTGACACTCCAGCAGTGTCCATCAGGAACAGACCATGGAAAGGAAATGACCAGCAAAGCCTTCTGGGAAACATAAAGCTCTTATAGTGCTAGTCATCAAAGAAGGCAGGTAGGGGATTTGCATAACGAATGTATGCAAATTCCCCAGCAAGAGAACAGACCAGAAACTTGCAATGGAAAGACAGGTCTCTGTTCCAGAGACCTGCAGCCCACAGACTAGAGGAATGGACAAACAGCTGTCTGCCTGTGCAGCCAGCTGAGCGGATCATCACAGTACCCCCCCCTCTAGGGATGGATTCCAGACATCCCTCAAAACTGGTATCATCACAAAACTCTAACTGAAGACTCATGAAGGTCGGGACAGCCCGACAAGGCCCAATTCCAGAGTCAGTCCATCCGAAAACGACCTCATCCGAAGCAGAAGCCCCCGAAACATGCCCATCAGCACTACAAGTCTCAGCGTAACACCCATCAGGACTGTGGACACCAGAGAAGAAGCCATCGACACCCTCCAGACAATGCCCACCACCTTCCAAGGAGCGTCCAAGAATACCAAACCTGCCGCAATACCTGTTCGAAGTGTCCCTTACAACACCAAAGCCATTGCTGATCGTATTCAGGGCACCAAGCAAAACCTTTCCCGGAATCTCCCAGAACGCCTTGAAGCTCCGCAGAGATCCCAAGAAGCCAGAACGCTCACCAGGCTCACATGGAGAACCACCAAGAACCCCTATAGAACCTATGATCATTCCAGACTCAAAATTAGCAGGACACCCATCAAGATCAGGACTTTCAGGGACCACTTCTGGGCATGCAAGCAGGCAGGCTATATCAGAACATGTCTCCACTGAGGAAGCATCTGAGTACGTTGGTAACCGAGGCACACTTGGGCTTTCTGGGTCACAGAGCACATCGGGGTACACTAGTACAGGAGAAACTTCAGGACATGTCGGGGAACTGCCAACCTCAGAGTCCGACACGACAAGACCAAAACCAGTACCGGGCAGAAAATCATCACGAGTAAAGGTCACAGGTACTGGTCTTTCAAAAGAAGACTCGGACTCAAATTCAGAATTTTCTGTAACTGTAATATCATCATTGACTACACATGAATGAAGCTCCACAAGAGCTGCAAAAGTAGTCAGCAAGGCAGCAATGCCTACTGAAGTGGGCAACACCTCAGAAGGACCTGGGGGGCAGGAGACATCTCCTACAAGTTCTGCACCCTTTGGGAGGAACTCGGAGACCTTCAGATCATCAAACAAGACCTCAGGAACATCATTTTTCAAGTTGTCTAAGAAGGATTCTGTACTATCCATGTTACAGGGCAAAACTGGAACTTTACTTTGAAAACAGGGCAGATGTCCCAGGGAAGGTTCCACCATAAACTGAGACTGAATTTCATCATCATGAGTGGAACGTACAGGAATATTCACTGGACCACACACTGACTCCCTAACTTTAATCTCGCTGCACCCAGAACTCTGCGTAGTAGTCAAACTAGCTTGCAACTCCAAAACTGCAGAAAGACAGGTAAAAATAGCAGCAATACCTAGACGAGCCTCTAGGGGCAGGGCAGGAGATATTGTACAAGGCAATATTGACTCATCCAGAGTACTGGGTGGAGAGTCAATACTTTCTTCAGAATCAGACTCGCAAATGTCAATGCAAGTGGACATCATGCCTTCATTCATGGTACAGGGCAGGTTCAGAGAAAGCTTCTCTGGACAAGGCAAAGAAGCTTCAGCATCAGATTCGCAAAACCGAAGCGCTGTCTCACTCTTAGATTCGGCTAACAATGTCGAATCCGAGGAGTCAGAACGCAAAATTTGCGGATCCAAGATCGCTTTAGGTTGCGAAACTGACGCTTCCATATCGCAAACCTCTGCGATCTGCGGAGCAGACTGCAAGGCATCTAGGACAGAAACACTGGAGCAACTGTCATCAGGCAACAGGCCTGCACAGGTGCGAACAGAATAAGACATAGATTCATTTGCAAAAGAAGTGGCGACAACAACAGGAGAAACTTTATTAGACACATCAATAATTTTCTTAAAGTTGCATAACTTAGGAATTTTCCCCATGGCAGGCTCACAAACGGACGATCTTAGAGAACCTGAGGGAAAAAAATCTGTCTTCCTTAGACACAGGACCACACAGACCTTTTGCAGCCATACGTGCGGTGGCGACATCAGACCGCACTGGTTCAACTTCCACACAAGCAACTGCTCTGAATGACTTGCACTCAGACTTGCTCCACACGTCAAACAGCGGAGTCACAAAGTCAGAGATACATTCACCAGTCTTGATTAAAGTGCACGCAGACTCAATGCACGCATACAAAACTGCTTCGTTTTTAGAACGGTAATGATTTCAAAACGATCTCCAATCACATTCCAATTCATAGACCAGGAGCTCGATCTCCCATTTCTCAAATGGGGGCTCCCATGCACACTTAAAGGATGAACAATCATAGTGCGCACAGTCTACAGATGGAACTGGAGCAGGAACAGAACGGGAATCTTTTACCTCTTTATTGGGATCAATTAATTTGTGTGTGTGTAATTCATCCAAAATGATCTGCCACACATACATCACCAGATCCACAACACACTCGTCACATTCATCAGAATCAATCAAAAGGCACACAGAGTCAAGACAATCGTTCAGGACATCCGCGCTTTTTGCGATGTAAAAAATCGCAAAAGGCTTTCCAATCCAAATCAAATTCCTCCACCAAGGCCCCGATTTCCCATGAGGCAAATGGCGGTTCGAACAACCCAGTATCTAAATAATCTCCATATGGGTGGGGATCAGGAACGAGTACAGATTTTTTAACTGCTTTAATATAGTGTGCGATCCTACCTATAGCAGGATCCACATAAGCTTTGGATTGGGGCAAAAAACCTGGAAACTGATCAGCAGATGCATTATAAACATCATTATCATACTGCATGGTTTTGCCCATTTCAGACTTGACAGAAATAACCTCTCTATCTGTGGTTGCCATGGGCAACAGACCTTTCTGCTGGGAAGCCTTCCTAGATCTTTTACGTTTAGACTTAGAGGCTTTGGATGGCTGCTTTATGGATGAAAGAGTAGATGGAACAGCTGATTGAGCTGCTGACAACAACTCATTAAGGGGGTACGGTAATTGAGGTAATCTCAGCCAATTGTGAATTAAAAAGGCCAAGAATTCCAGGGGTCTTTGACTCAGGGTGGTATGATCTAACACATCATAACCACACATTGACATTTCGCCCCCCAACAGAATGTAGACCATTTGGGGGGCCCAGGTAGACACTGGGGTGCATTGGAATTCAGGGTTCGCTAACAGTTTCGTACACTCAGACAAAAATTCGTCTGCTGATTCAGGTTCAAGTTTTTTAAATCTCTTAAAGGTACAAGAGCCATATTCGACAAAATCGTACAAATCGGAAATTCCGTCTACACTGGGGTTTTGGGTTGTGCTGGTCATTCTGTAACGATTGTGGAACTTTCTCCGTGATCAGCGCACAACGCGTGCGCTGACACGGCAGAAATCCTCCACAAGCGTATATTTGCAGGCACCCAGCAAAAGGTGCTACGCACCTGTAGAGGGAAATTCGTGTCGGCAGATGGCGCTGGGGAGTGCAGAGGAACCAATCCTCTGTACCTCCACAAGTGCCAGACAGAAATTGTACGAAGCGCAGAGCGCAATCGCAAGAGAGGAGATTGCGAATGAGATTGAGCAAAGGGACAGGTTGTATGTGTGTGCGCCAATCCAGTCGCCACCCCGCGACCGCGCACACACAACAGCAGATATGAAATAGGAACGCGATCGCGAGAGGTGCGATCGCCAGACGTGACACAAGGCAGATCAGAATAGAATACGAGGGTAGCAAAGGCACAGCAAATAATACAATAAGGAGATACGGAAAATAACAAACGCTAGCTAACCGCGAACACCGCACTCATTCGCAACAGTGCACGCGGTTATGCGCGGTCTCAACGTAATAAGCACAATAGAGACAAGCACGCCTAACTAACCATCGACAGACAAACATGAAACTGAGGACGCGAGCGCTTGCTTAACGGTTACCTCACCGAGCCTCCAGCAAGCGTAGCAGACAAGACAGACACACGAAAACAGGGACAAGCGAGAGATAGGATCCACAGCACTAGCAAAAAGTGGCTAGCGCGATCCAGGTACAGAGTAGCAGAACAGAAGGATCCCCAGCGCTAGGAGACAGAACAGAAGAGATAGCTGGTAGCAACCGCTGCACCAGCTATACTCCAAGAACAGAGATCAGAACCATTTCCTGTCGACCACCTTTGGGACAGGACAATGGCAACAGGCAAGACAAGACAGAACAGGCAATACAGATAATACAACCTGACTGGGCTAGAAGGAGAGCCTAAAGCAACCCCCAGGAATTAACTATACTAGATAGCAATGGCTGACACTCCAGCAGTGTCCATCAGGAACAGACCATGGAAAGGAAATGACCAGCAAAGCCTTCTGGGAAACATAAAGCTCTTATAGTGCCAGTCATCAAAGAAGGCAGGTAGGGGATTTGCATAACGAATGTATGCAAATTCCCCAGCAAGAGAACAGACCAGAAACTTGCAATGGAAAGACAGGTCTCTGTTCCAGAGACCTGCAGCCCACATACTAGAGGAATGGACAAACAGCTGTCTGCCTGTGCAGCCAGCTGAGCGGATCATCACAGTTACATAGTTATTTTGGTTGAAAAAAGACATACGTCTATCGAGTTCAACCAGTACAAGATACAACACCAGCCTACTCCCTCACATATCCCTGTTGATCCAGAGGAAGGCGAAAAAACCCTTACAAGGCATCTTCCAATTAGCCCCAAAAGGGAAAAAAATCCTTCCCGGCTCCAGATGGCAATCAGATAAAATCCCTGGATCAACATCATTAGGCATTACCTAGTAACTGTAGCCATGGATGTCTGTCTTGTGATTATTTTTTTTTTCTGTGTGTCACTGACACTTGTGTTGCATTATAGACAGCCTTGATAATTCATACTGTGTTTGTGCCAGCCCAGGCCCAGCACAATCACACAGTAAGTCAGTGACTAGTGACACTGACTACCTGTGTCAGTCAGCTGCACATTGTGTAATACCCATTATTACTGCACTTGTGTTGCGGCGACAGCTTTTGTAATTCATACTGTGTGCAGTGTCCCTGCCAGACAGCCAGGCCCGCCACATTCAGTGACTAACTGTACAGCTGCACATTGTGTAATACCCATTATTACTGCACTTGTGTTGCGGCGACAGCTTTTGTAATTCATACTGTGTGCAGTGTCACTGCCAGGCAGCCAGGCCCACCACATTCAGTGACTAACTGTATCAGCTGAACATTGTGTAATACCCATTATTACTGCACTTGTGTTGCGGTGACAGCTTTTGTAATTCATACTGTGTGCAGTGTCACTGCCAGGCAGCCAGGCCCACCACATTCAGTGACTAACTGTATCAGCTGCACATTGTGCAATACCGATTATTACCGCACTTGTGTTGCGGCGACAGCTCTTGTAATTCATACTGTGTGCAGTGTCACTGCCAGGCAGCCAGGCCCACCACATTCAGTTACTAACTGTCAGGGCCGGGCCGAGGCATAGGCTGGAGAGGCTCCAGCCTCAGGGCGCAGTGTAGGAGGGGGCGCACAATTCATTCAGCTGTCATTCCTAACTGTGTATGAAGCAGAAAGAAATAAGAAAAGGGGATATATAGTAGTGACTGCAGGCCAGAAAACTAGATATTAAGGTGTTGGGGAGGTTGTGGGCCCTGTGGCCCTCTTAGTCTAATAGCAATCAGTGTGTGACAGCTGGGGTGGGAGGGATGGAGGGGGCGCACTTTGGTGTCTCAGCCTTGGGTGCTGGAGGACCTTGTCCCTGCTCTGCTAACTGTATAAGCTGCACATTGTGTAATACCCATTATTACTGCACTTGTGTTGCGGCGACAGCTTTTGTAATTCATACTGTGTGCAGTGTCCCTGCCAGGCAGCCAGGCCCACCACATTCAGTGACTAACTGTATCAGCTGCACATTGTGTAATACCCATTATTACTGCACTTGTATTGCGGCGACAGCTTTTGTAATTCATACTGTGTGCAGTGCCACTGCCAGGCAGCCAGGCCCACCACATTCAGTGACTAACTGTATCAGCTGCACATTGTGTAATACCCATTATTACTGCATTTGTGTTGCGGTGACAGCTTTTGTAATTCATACTGTGTGCAGTGTCACTGCCAGCCAGGTCCACCACATTTAGTGACTAACTGTATCAGCTGCATATTGTGTAATACCCATTATTACTGCACTTGTGTTGTGGCGACAGCTTTTGTAATTCATACTGTGTGCAGTGTCACTGCCAGGCAGCCAGGCCCACCACATTCAGTGACTAACTGTATCCGCTGCACATTGTGTAATACCCATTATTACTGCACTTGTGTTGCGGCAACAGCATTTGTAATTCATACTGTGTGCAGTGTCACTGCCAGCCAGGCCCACCACATATGGTACTGAGAAACTAGTACTATCGAAAGTTGTTTAGTTGAATTAATGGCAGACTTGCCCTCCATAAAACATTCTTGGCAAATGCTTTCGAGTTGGTTTGTCTTCTGCTGGGTCAAGGGTCCATCTGACCACAGATGCCTGGTCTGCAAAGCACTGTCAGGGCAGGTACAGCATGGGTCTCAGGCTCCCACTTCGGACCGGAATCGAACCTTGATTCCCCAGCCATTACCCGTGGTGATAATGGCAGACTTGCCCTCCATAACAGATTTTCGTTGCAGGTACTGAACAGCAAGTAGAAAATATAATTTAAAAAAAAATAGATGTAAGCTAAGCTTTAACAATGGTAGAAAAAGAACCATCGGAATTTGATAAGGCAGTCAGACATTACCTGATATCACTGAGGAAGAGCAATCTCGCCATGTTGCGCACCAGTCCAGCACGGCCGTCACTACACAATCAGCTGTTTGCGGTGCGTTACACAGTGAGTTTAGTCTGTCAGTGTGAAGCAGTACACAAATTACACTACCTGATTGATGCATACACATGCAAGATTTTTTAAAGCACTTTAGGCCTGCAATTTAGCATTCAATGTGATTTCTGCCCTTAAAACCCTGCTTTGCGTCAAATCCAGATTTTTCCCCAGGACTTTTGGCATGTATCCCACTCCGCCATGCCCCCCTCCAGGTGTTAGACCCCTTGAAACATCTTTTCCATCACTTTTCTGGCCAGCATAAGTGTTTCTAGTTTTTCAAGTTCGCCTCCCCATTGAAGTCTATTGCGGTTCGCGACAGTTCACGCAAACTGAACATTCCGCGGAAGTTCACGAACCAAAAATTGGAGGTTCGGCCCATCTCTAATAGCCATGTCAATGACTGTCCTCAGTGAAGCTAACAATCTAATCTTTACCACAGTTATAGTCTAATATTTTCAATTTAGGATTGTGTTGGGGTAAACCAGTTGATTTATTAGTATGTTTCTGAGGATGTAGGAGATTATGAAGTGTCTGAAGACGACAAACTCCATGCAGATTTTGCCCTGGCCAATGTTCAAACCTAAAACTCAGCACTAAAATACAATAGTGCTATCCACCATGCCTCTATTCCGCTCATAGATATCTGCTCATCCTTGTCATCAATTCTGACCTTCTACTATGCTTCCTCCCTCCATTTTACTTCTCTTCTCTTGTCTCACTCACACTACAAACACACTGTGCTTATCTCCAGAATGGGTTATCAATCAAACTATTAAACCATCTCACTATGTCAGCCCTTCAATGTCATGATATACCCACTCCGGTCCTACCCTAACAAGGTGGCAACATATTTGCATATCTCATGTTTGTGAAAAATTATTCTGAAATGAAGAATGTCTTGCTTGATAATCTGATCCTACAATGTGACTGACATTGGAACTTGTAGTGTGGGTGCTGTATTTATTTGAGGTGCATAGAGGCAGCATGTGCTGTATGGCATACAATGCTGGATCACTCACAAGGCAAACCTAGGCAGCTGTCTAGGGTCTGGAGAGAGTCTAGGGGCCTGGTGGATGCAAGCCCCACCAAATCTAACTAAA
Organism: Hyperolius riggenbachi; assembly: GCF_040937935.1. Lineage (NCBI taxonomy): Eukaryota > Metazoa > Chordata > Amphibia > Anura > Hyperoliidae > Hyperolius > Hyperolius riggenbachi. The sequence continues at coordinate 174,341,793 of NC_090655.1, forward strand.
TAAGCCAGATGACCATCAGTGGAGGGCAAAAAGTGTTATCTTGCCTAGGGCCTTTTTTCATAGTTATTCTTTTCTGATGGCTTATATCATGTGCGGAGTGTTCTATGTGTGTGATTTTTTTTAAATATTTTGTATTGCGTGTGTGTTTTTTTTGTTTTTTTTTTTGAGGGGGGGCACAGGATTTCTTGTCTGGAGTGACAAAAATGCTAGAAGCACCCCTGCCTAGGAGTGTGTAAGGCGCTACAATGGACCTTAAAGCCCAACAATGGATGGACAACAATGGATAATTTGCATATTTCAGCAGTGATGCACTGGGAGACATCTTAGAGTTCACTCCAAACTGAATTATTGCAAATATTTTCTTTTTTAAGAAAGCAAATATTTGTTTTCCATAGCATTTTAGTAAGAGGGCTTTTAGGTCCATTGTAGCCCCTTACACACTCCTAGGAATTCTGGTTCACCATGAGCTTGCTAGGTACTCTGTACCTCTGGGTGTTTCAAGTCCTATGCCATAGAGCTACACTAATCCATGCCATGCACTGATGAGGATCAACCAATCCAAAACAGTCTGTGTTGGTGGAAGCCTTGAGGTGTACTTTGGGGTCCTCCTTGCGGGGGGCCCTGGGAGGTTCGTGGATCGATTCGGATGGAGACGGTATCCAGGATTCTGCACAAGTCCATCAGATTTCGGGTTCTAGCCCGTGAGAAGATCAGCCCAAAATTTTTCATGGATGAGGTTTTGATGAAGACTCTACAATTAATAGTGAGCGATATCTACGCTATTCAAGAATTAATGCACTTTAGTGAATTTCATGTTTCCTTTTTTTCGGAGGAGGGGTATGCGAATGTCTTGGCTAATTGTGAGCTCAAGAAGGAGGATCCAGTGATCCAGCTATGCCGCGCAGGAGGATTTCTCAGGGTCTGTTGGGGCGATTCGCCCCATTCAAAGTGCCAGCACTTTGCTAGCCGCGCGCACAGCTCGATCGCCGCCGCTCCGCGGCGATCGCCCGCACGCAGTGGCGGAAGAGGCCCCCCCCCCGCCAGAGCCCTGCGCTGCCCGGAGTTCCGGGCAGCGCTATGGGCTGGATCGAGTGCGCCTGATGTCAGGACGTCGGCTGACGTCCATGACGTCATGCCGATCGTCGCCATGGCGACAGGAGAAGCCAAACGCATTATGTACGTGCTCCCCTGTTTGCTATTGATGCCGGCGGCGATCGCACTAGAGGGCCACATGCGCCCTCTAGTGGTGTTTCATGTAGCTACCACTCTGGTAGCTTTACATGAAACAAAAACAAAAATAAAAAAAAAGGATTTTTGCCCATTTGTCAAAATAAATTAACCGCCAGGGAGGTTAAAACGATATTTATCGTTTTAAAAGGGTAAAATAGTGGAGACCTTGTGCTCGTAATTTATCATTTTAAAACCTGCTTTTTTTGTCCTACCTGAATGATATTTATCGTTTTAAGCCCTGCTTTGCTGCCATTTGAAAAATGTCTGCCCGCCGACTTTAACGTTTAATAGCAAAGCCCCCTTAAAAGCTAGAAACACCAAATTTGCAGGTTATGTTAAGAAGAAAATTGGGAACAAGAGGACATTTTTTTTTTCAAGAAGACCTTACAGTTTTTGAGAAAATCGATTTTAAACTTCACCGTGGGAAAATGAAATGCCCGCAGACTTAAGTGGTTATTAGCAAAGCCCCTTTAAATGCCAGAAACACCAAATGTGTAGGGAATGTTAAGAAGAACAGTGGGAACAAGAAGAAATTTTTTTTTCAAAAAGACCTTATACTTTTTGAGAAAATCGATTTTAAAACTTCAAAGAAAAAAAGTATACATTAAATGCCATAATGACAGTTCTTAGGGAAACAATTCCCGCCGACTTTAGCAATTAATAGCAAAGGCTCCTTAAATCCTAGCAACACCAATTTGCAGAATATGTTAAAAAGATGGTGGGAAACAATATTTAAAAAAAATTGAATTTTTTTTAATGTTCAGTGTGGAATTTTTTTTTTAAATGGCGTGGGGTCACTCCTCTGGAGGCTTTGTAACCCCTTGTCTCCCATGCAGGCTGGGATAGCCAGAATGCGGAGCCCCGGCCGACTGGGGCTTCACACCCTGAGCTATACCAGCCCGCATGGTCCATGGTATGGGGGGGCTCCAGGGGAGAGGGGTGGCCAAGCCTTCCCCTCTCCCCCGAGCGCTTGTCAAATCCATGGACAAGGGGCTCATCCCCACCTCCGGTGCCCCAGGAGGAGGTGGGGACGATGACTCCCTGGGGGGTTCATGGTGGCATCTGGGAGTCACCTTTAAGAAGGGGACCCCAGATGCCCCTCCCCCCAGGAGAAATGAGTATAGGGGTACAAAGGGCTACCCATGTTGGTAAAATGTTTGCTGACGAAGATCCTTTTACGTATTATGCTGACAGCGGGCAAGTCAAATCTAGGCTTGGCTATATTTTGCTTTCAAACAATTTGAAAGTTTTTGATTTTTGCAAACAAAATATGTTTTTTTCTGATCACCAGTTGATTTCAGCTTCAGTTAGTTTATGTCCTAGCATCTCCTTTGGCAAAGTGTTATGGAAACTTAACATTTCTCTCCTGGGAGGAGAGAAAGAGCTGGAGGAGTTTAAGGCCAATTTCAGTGGATGGAGGAGGAGAAAGGAGGAATATGTTAGTATTCTGGAATGGTGGGACTGGGTGAAGGTTCCGATCAAGTTTTTCTTTTTGGCCTGTGGGAAAAAAAGAGCTGCTCAAAGAAGGGAAGAGCAGGAGAGACTGGATGCACGGATCAGAACCCTCGTGCTTTTTAGAGAACTGGGGTATGAGGTGGAAGAAGATCTGTCAGTGGCGAGAGAGGAAAAAAAGATTTTTCTGAAATAGAAAGGGAAGATAATTATGTTTTGCTCCAAAGTCCAACATATGGAGGAGGGAGAGAAATGCACTCATTTCTTTTTCAAGAAGACCTTTGAAGAGACTCTGTAACAACAAAAACCTCCCCTGGGGGGTACTCACCTCGGGTGGGGGAAGCCTCCGGATCCTAATGAGGCTTCCCACGCCGTCCTCTGTCCCACGGGGGTCTCGCTGCAGCCCTCCGAACAGCCGGCGACAGAGCCGACTGTAGCTTCAATATTTACCTTTGCTGGCTCCAGCGGGGGCGCTGTGGCGACTTTTGGCACGGAAATAGACGGAAATACCCGATCTCCATCGGGTCCGCTCTACTGCGCAGGCGCCGGAAACTTGCGCCTGCGCAGTAGAGCAGACCCGACGGCGATCGGGTATTTCCGCCTACTTTGGCGCCGACATCCATCAGAGCGCCTGCGCAGGAGCCAGGAAGGTAAATATTGTGTCACGGCTGTACGGAGGGCTACAGCGAGACCCCCGAGGGACGCAGGACGGCGTGGGAAGCCTCATTAGGATCCTGAGGCTTCCCCCACCCGAGGTGAGTACCCCCCAGGGGCCGTTTTGTCGTTACAGTTCCTCTTTAAGGATAAAGGAGTGTTTTCCTCTGTTTTCTCATTGGGAGGTGATAAGGTCTATGGTGACGCTATGAGCACTGCGATATTGGATTTTTACTAGCAGTTGTTCAGAGGTCACCTGGAAGAACATCAGGAGGAGATGAGTGATTATATGAAGGTTCTGGATAACAATCTGATCCCCGCGGACATGGAAGATCTTGAAATGACAGTTTCCGATGAGGAAGTGAACAGATCATTAAATGGAATGGCCCAAGGTATGACCCCTGGTGATGATGGCCTCCCAATGGAATTTTATCGCTGGGCATGGGGGGTCATCGGAAGGGATTTTTGTAATGAGCTGTTTTTTTCTGAGTACAGAGGTGCCAGTAATGTAAAATATTATTAAAAAGTTTAAAAATGAGGGAGGTTAGCGGTGGACTTACCTCCCCAATGTCAACACAAGGTAAAGTTGATTTTTTCAACAACAAGAAATTTTATTCACATACTCCAAATTAGTGCTACACGTTTCGTGGGCACATCCCACTTCATCAGGCTATAAAAGAGGAGTATCACAGCTGTGGGACAGAGGAAATGATAAAAAACTAAGTACCCTCATGGGACAAGTGAAATTACGATATAGGTATCTATATATGCATCAAATTACTGGAGTTGTAAAGATACAGAACCGTAAGGTAAAAGCAAAAAACTTTTGTTAAATAATTATATTTGCTCAGATTGTCTAATATGTTAATCCTATCAGTATGCATGTATGTATTAATAAAACAGAACGATTTTGGATAAAGTGCTAATGTTGCAGCACGATGTGGTTTTAAAGGGATCTTTAAATCAAGTGCTGGAGATGACTGTGCAGGTTCAAGTGGGTTTGGATCAACCATCTGCACAAACAGTGATGCTAGAAATCATTTGGTGGCATAGTGAATAAAGTGCTTAGAATGAAATGAGGAGAAGTCTTACCTTGTACCCTGGGTAATGAAGTTTAGCGCCTCTGTGCGTGGCTATTGATCTCTAGGACCTTTTTATTAGGAGGTTAATTGGGCGGTGTGTCCCTAATTAGCCTATTGGAGAGTTACGATTAGAATTATGCCATCTAAATGCGCCTCAGTGTTTGTATAGGCACGCCGCACGTCCGATGATGTGCCGCGCGTGCGTAGGGGACTGTTTGAGGCTGGAATAGAGTGGGGCAGTGAGGGCACGGGCGGAAGCGCGAGGATCGAGTTCACGCATGCGCGGTTCTGCCCGGAAGTGGGGCGGGCGCCATCTTTGTTTAGGGAATATTAGGTGCGTCTGCCCTTCTATTTGGTTGAATCTATTTAATAATGCGCACTTGCGAAAATGTATTGTATATGATGCGGAGATTATGTCCCCGTTAATGTGCTTCTATGTTAATGGTTGACCCACCCATCCTTAATACACCCTATAGTCAATACAAGAGAATTTTCAATAACTGCAACGACCTGGAAGAATACAGAACACAATCCAAAATCCTCACAGATAAATTTAAAACACGGAAATATCCTAATAAACTAATAAAAGATGCCAGTAGAAAAGCTACCATCCCAACAGCCGTAACCAGAAAATCTGCAACTAACCCTACAGGAAATGCCCCCAGATTTATAACCAAGTTTAGCACTCAACATGGCCAAATCAGAAACATCCTTAAAAATAGATGGGAGATACTACTCCAAGACCCCTTCCTACTCCCACTTCTACCTTCAGAAGGGAACCTAATTTGAAAAATATTCTAGCCCCCAGCCGTTTATACACACCAGGACCACTCGGTCAACCAACCACAGCACCTAAAGAACCAGGCTCCTATCCATGCAAAAACAAAAGATGCCAGGATTGTCAATTCATTCATTCCACAACCCATCATAAATCAAACACAACCAACAACATATACTCTATCAATAGTCATATGACCTGTACATCAAGATACACCATCTATGTCATTTCCTGTCCCTGTAACTTGCAATATGTGGGCCGCACTACCTAATTGGTGCATGAAAGGGTTGGACAGCACAAACGAAATATATTAAAGAATTACCCACTTCACAGTCTCTCGCGGCACTTCACATCTGATCACCTCAGTAATCCAAACCTGTTCAAAATCACACTTATCGAAAATATCACCAATGCAGGTCCAGATTCCTTTGAGCAACTTAAAAAAAGAGAGATGTACTGGATCCTGATCCTCAAAACTTTTGACTCCAAGCGGCCTAAACGAGCAGCTGGAGAAACTTTATTAAATACTACTTATATAAGTAGCATCATTATCACTGTATTTACCTTTTTATTGGTCCTCTCTTTTATCCCCCTTCAATTTTACTTTCATTAGTTTTTTATATATATTTACATATATTTTTATATACATGTATATATTTTCATATATTTTTTATATATATTTTCTATTCATATATATATATATATTCTTATGTTTTTTATGTATTTATGTCCCCCATGGATACAGACTAATGTATATAAATTGCATGTATAATCTTTTCACTTACTATCATCTGTATATTAGGTGTTGCACCGCATACCATATTCGATTAACTCTATTTATTATGTGTCATACAGTTAGGGCTTTCATTTCCCCCCCCCCAATATGTAATCAGTTGTGTTTTAAACCCTGTTTCCTCTGTTCGTTAGGTGCATTGTATAAGAACCATGTAACCATAGACTCTTTTTACTTAGTCTAAATAGTACTTGTACAGTATTCCCAATCAGAATAAGTTCCATCTCACACATATATATCCATTTCTTTCTTTTTTTTTTTTTTTTTTTACCTACATGCACGTTTTTTATCTATCTAAATATATATATTTACTTATATACAAAAAGTCCTTGAACCAGCTTATTAGAAAGTCACCTTTAAGGAACAGACATCAGGGGACACCTCCTTGATAATGGCCCTTATTAGCTCTCAAACAGAGAGCAGCAGACACTGAGCACTACGTTTTAGTAGAAACTCAATTCCACTTTTTAATGTGTGGATCAACCATTAACATAGAAGCACATTAACGGGGACATAAGCTCCGCATCATATACAATACATTTTCTCAAGTGCGCATTATTAAATGGATTCAACCAAATAGAAGGGCAGACGCACCTAATATTCCCTAAACAAAGATGGCGCCCGCCCCACTTCCGGGCGGAACCACGCATGTGTGAACTCGATCCTTGTGCTTCCGCCCATGCTCTCACTGCCCCGCTCTATTCCAGCCTCAAACAGTCCCCTACGCATGCGCGGCACGTCATCGGACGTGCGGCGTGCCTATACAAACACTGGGGCGCATTTAGATGACATAATTCTAATCGTAACTCTCCAATAGGCTAATTAGGGACACACCGCCCAATTAACCTCCTAATAAAAAGGTCCTAGAGATCAATAGCCACGCACAGAGGCGCTAAACTTCATTACCCAGGGTACAAGGTATGACTTCTCCCCATTTCTTTCTAAGCACTTTATTCACTATGCCACCAAATGTTTTCTAGCATCACTGTTTGTGCAGATGGTTGGTCCAAACCCACTTGAAACTGCACAGTCATCTCTAGCACTTGATTTAAAGATCCCTTTAAAACCACATCGTGCTGCAACATTAGCACTTTATCCAAAATCGTTCTGTTTTATTAATACATACATGCATACTGATAGGATTAACATATTAGACAATCTGAGCAAATATAATTATTTAACAAAAGTTTTTTGCTTTTACCTTACGGTTCTGTATCTCTACAACTCCAGTAATTTGATGCATATATAGATACCTATATCGTAATTTTACTTGTCCCATGAGGGTACTTAGTTTTTTATCATTTCCTCTGTCCCACAGCTGTGATACTCCTCTTTTATAGCCTGATGAAGTGGGATGTGCCCACGAAACGTGTAGCACTAATTTGGAGTATGTGAATAAAATTTCTTGTTGTTGAAAAAATCAACTTTACCTTGTGTTGACATTGGGGAGGTAAGTCCACCGCTAACCCCCCTCATTTTTAAACTTTTTAATAATATTTTACACTACTGGCGCCTCTGTACTACTGCGTACAATTTAAATCCACCCCAGGTGCAGGGGATTTGGCCCCTTCTTCTTCTGAACTACAGAGAGTGACTTCTTAATCTTGAGTGGGGACAGGTCTAATTCTCCTCGCCTGCCTATACAGTGGTTACCTGGACGGTAACCCAGACTTGTGAGTATAATCTTACAATTTTTTCCCATCTACCTCAACCCAGTACATACTGCACTATATCAGTCTCTCGGTGTCTCCCTTCCTTGTTTTTTTCTGAGGGCTGTATATCAAGATCAATGGCAGGTGGTGTGATCACTCTGATTTACAAGAAAGGTGAGAGGCGTAACAAGAACTGGAGACCAATCACCTTCTTGAATGTGGATTATAAGATCATAGCCAAACTGATTGCTAACGGGATTAAACGGGTTATCCCTGATATGATTGGCGATTATCAGACCTGTGCCGTCCCGGGGAGACAAATCTCAGATAACTTGATCCTCCTTAAGCAGGCCATACACTGGCTCGATTCACGGCCGTTTCGACAGCAGATCCGATCCTGGGATCGGATCTGCTGCCAATCGCTTGCGCTAAACGCACCCGCCGATCCGATTCCCTCCCGAAATCGGATCGGACCGTCGATCGCGCCGTGCGGGAAATTACCCTCGATCGCCCGGCGGTAGGAGCGCGTCGCTTGCGGCGTACGATTCGGGCCCGATCCGAGCATGTATACATTACCTGAAGCTGGCTCCGGGGTCCTCTTCTCCTCGCTGCACCGCATTTCCGCATGTCCCAGTGTACGCTTATACTTCCTGTGTCACTCCGGTGACCAGGAAGTTGAAATAGAGGGCGCTCTATTTGAACTTCCTGGTCACGGAGTAACACAGGAAGCGCCGGGATGGAGCAAGAACAGCGGTGCGGTGCAGTGCGGAGAAGACGCCCGGGAGCCAGCCTCAGGTAATGTATACGGGGGGGGGGGGACAGGCGGCAGGAGCAGCTGAACAGATTGTGATCGGTTTCAGGCTGAAATCGATTCACAATCTGTTTGCAGTAAAGGCAGCCATACGATCCCTATCTGATCAGATTCGATCAGATAGGGATCTGTCAGCTGGTCGATCTAATGGCACATCGACCAGTGTATGGCCACCTTTAGTGTTAGGATTCCTCCTGTGACGTGTTCTGTCCATTGCAGGTGGGGCCGTGAATGGACAGTTCTGGTTTGTCAGTCTGCATTAGGTTGTGCATTCGCAGTGAGTCACTTTATCATTTGCAATTGCTCTGCAGTTCTGGACAGCTCAGAATACTGTCATTATTCCACTAATGGTTTGCTGCAGCTGAGCTGCAGCCAAATAGCCCTGGATTTCCTGCATGCATGTTCTTGCATAGCACTGCATGCATTTGTTATGATGGTCTTTCAGCTAGCAAATGGTGTTTAGTCCAGCACAGGATTGAATGATTACCATTCAGCTGTGTGGAGATTTGCATCTCTGCTCTCATTGGATGACTGCAGTATAAAGGTTTGCTTCCTGCAAGCGTGCTCCGCCTGTCATAGTTTCAGCTCTGTCTATGCTGTTACTGGGTCCCTTGATATTGTAAAATATATTCCTTGTCTTAGTTCAGTTAATTCTGTGGAGCTATGTTATATATTTCCCACGGGGACATTTATACGTACTCTTACTAGTATAGAGATTTTGTATTACCTAGCCTTGATCGCTGTATTGCTCCTGATCCTAGCCAGTGTTCCTTGCTTATGTTATATATCGGTCCATCACTGATATATACATACGTTAGTCAGTCGTTGTAGTTTCATTGATAGCTGTAAATTGTAATACGCTAGGATATCATATCTATTGTATATTTGTCTATGTATTACATTTGCCTGCCTTTTGATTCTGCTATTTCCTGACTATTCTGTCCTGTCCTTGCCAGTTAGCCATTGTTGTGGTTGCTATTGGCTACCTCACTCTTGTCTTTATGAATGCTTGCTGTCACTGAGATAGTGATTAGTTTAGCAAGCATTCATTCTGTCAGTCTCTGTCTCCCTAGTCCTGTCCTTGCAGGTAGCCATTGCTGTGGTTGCTATTGGCTACCTCACTTCAGTCTGTCTTGTATCTGTCTTAATGTTTGCTATCGCAAGAGCAGTGCAACATCGCACTGTGCTGCCATTGCGTCTTATCAGAAACCCAGAGCTGCAGTTGCTCTGGGCAGCCAGGGTAGCCTCTTCCATAATTCAGCTCTCAGCCTTGTTGTGCTGGCTGGTCAGAAAGTATGACCCCCAAGCATTACATTTAGAGACATCATCTACCATATTCAGAGCAGCAACAGCTCCATTGTGTTGGAGAGTGTGGACCTAGAGAAGGCCTTTGATAAGGTCTCACACCAATTTTTATTTTTGGCTTTTCAAAGACTGGGGATCCCGGATGGACTACTTAAAGTAATCCGAAGTTTGTACAAAGGAATCAACAGTCGTATAATTATTAATGACAACATCAGCGAGGTTTTCAAGGTACACTCAGGTGTGAGGTAGGGATGCCCACTTTCCCCAATTGCTTTCATCTGCGCAATGGAGCCCCTCCTGAGGTTGGTGGAGTTGGACAAAGAGTTTAGGGGAATAATGATTGCAGGTGGAGGTGGAAGTACGATTAAGAGTCTGGCCTATATTGACGATGTGCTTTTTACTTGTCGATCCCAAGCGGATTTAAACAGAGCAAATCTAGAGCTCCGGATTTTTTGTGGAATCTCTGGAATGTCTGACAATTGGAACAAATCTAGTATTTGTGTCTTTGGGAGAAAGTTGGACATTGAGTCCGAAGGCATACCAAAGGCGAAGGAGATGGAAATCCTAGGGATTAAATTCAACAGCCAGCTGAAGGGGAAAGAAACCTTAGAGAAAACAAGAAAAAGAGTGGAGCAAAAGTTGTCGATCTGGCATTTAAGGGATCTCTCAATGAGAGGGAAAGTACTGGTAGTCAAGGCGGTTATCCTGCCTTTGCTTCTTTACCTCTCTGTTATTTTTCCACCAGGGGCTTTTTTTATGCAGAGAGTGGCTAGAATGCTATTCTAAAATGGAACGACTAAAACGGGAAATTATCAAAAGACCAGTATGTTTGGGAGGGATGGTGTTTCCCTGTGTTGAGTCTTTCCTAAGAATGCACTATTGATTACTGATCTATAGAATAGTTAAAGCGGACGGAAAAGTGGCGGCAATGGCTAGATACCTAGGAGGCTTTTCATCAAATGGGGGTGGATGGAAAAGAATTTAACAAAACCTATAGCTCTTGTCGCTCTGAAATTCTATCTGCACTTGAGTGTCTGTAGGAGAAAGTGGAAGTGGGAAGGGACTGTGGAGAAGGATGGGAAAAAGAATGAAATTAAAAAATGGCTTACAAAAGATGATAAAGTATGCAAGATACAGGGCCTCTCTAAAACACAGTCCGGAATAGTGTGGAAAAAAATTGTTTTTTCTGGAGTAACCAATAGGCAGAGGGACATTGTCTGGATGTCCTTACATTGTGTACTACCGACAAGGTCTTTCCTAAAAAAACAAGATATTCTTAGGTACGATGTGTGTCCACGGTCTGACTGCAGGGAATCAGAGGACATCATGCATGTTTTCCTCTACTGCCAGTTTGCAAAACAATTTCGAATCAGTGTGGATAGGTTTTTTTCTGAAGTCTTTGGTGTTTTCGTTTTTTCTTCAGTTTTTTTGAATAGTGGTTCCTTTTCAGTAACTAAGGAATTAAATAGAATAAGATGGATCTGTCTGGCTGTATATAAAAAGGTCTTATGGGAGGCTAGGAATTTGCTGATCTTTAAAAAGGAGGAGTGTAATAAACATAGAAAAAGCAGCTGCGGGCAGTCTGCCATCCTCCGCAGCTGCCTCCATTCCTCTGCCCAGCGTGTCGCCCGTGCCTCCGGTGTCTAGAACGCCGAGGACGGGTTTGTCAGCCGCACATAGGGTCGCATTGTCGCGTGGGCGCGCGCACAGACAGGACCTTTATGCAGGGAGGAGGCGCGTCAGCTGACCAGCCGGTCGGCTGACGTCAGAGGAGAAGTTCGCCGCTCCTCATTGGCTCAGAGAAGTGGGCGTGACAATTGGGTCTCCTCTGCTTCTTAAGCCTCTCGGCTTCACTCGCAACTTGTCTGCTGTTGCGAATACTTTGTGTTAGCGCTCAGACCTTAGATAGTTCCGGTGTGCTTTGATCTGGGAGGAAACCGGGGATTTCACACTAGATAGGAATTGTTATTGTTATTGTATTACTTTCTCTATTGATATTCCGTGTATGACTCTGGCTCGCTTCTCTCTCTCTCTCTCACTGTTTATGTACCTTTGCCCATCTGATATTGCTGCCAACTCTGCCTGTTAAACCTTCATTCTCTTGCCTTCTGATTTTGTACTGTAATCACCTGTCTGTTGTCAACCTTGCCTGTCTGACCTTGCCTCCCCACCAGAGAGCCCTGATCTCTGGTGAGGACTTCAGTACTGATAGTACCCACCAGCTCCTCTGGTGAGGTGTTGTTAAATCTATTTAGTACTACTGTTGCACCAAGCACCACACAGTATATTGCTACTATTCCTGTTACTTACTTGCTATACTTGCATTATTGGTGATTCTGCAGATCACCATATAATCAGGTATAGTGTCTGGATTATTGGTGATACTGCAGATCACTCAATAACCAGACATCAGGTATTTGCTGACACCAATCGTTACAGAACAGCAGACCAAAATGTACATGGAGACACTGTGCAGTCAGGTCGAACTCCTGACCACGGCCGTCAATAATTTGACCACCACGATGAACACCCAACAGACACAGATTGACCAGTTGTCTGGGGTGGTGCGCACCCTGCAAACACCTAATGCACCAGTGTCATCCCCTGTTGCCATTGAGCCCCGGATGCCTCTCCCTGAAAAGTTTTTAGGGCACAGGTCTGATTTCCGGAACTTTAAAAATCGGTGCCTTTCATATTTTGAGTTACGTCTTACCTCATCAGGTTCTGAGAGTCAGAGAGTTACTTTTATAAAAACTTTATTATCAGGGGATTCACAGACATGGGACTATAGTCTCCCCACTGGTCATGAGGCTCTAACCTCAGTTCAAGAGTTTTTTAAATGTATGGCAATTATATATGACGATCCCGATTTGGCAGTGACCGCAGAGAGGAAGCTCAAAACTCTCCGACAAGCAGGGCTGGCCCGCTCATGAGGCGGGGTGAAACATTTGCCTCAGGCGGCAAATCTGGGGTGGCGGCGGGCGCTGGGGCCGCCCGCCGAGCTGGAGGGGTAGCGGGCAGAAAGGGGGTATTGGGCCTAGCGGCGGGGAGGGGGGTCGGACCCCCCCCCTCCCTCGCCTGGGTCCCCCGATCTGCGCTCCTCCTCCAGCGTAAAGTACCAGGCAGCCAGCGTGCATATGACGAAGAGGCAACGGGTGGGGGAATCACTCACCTCTTCCGCGTTCCATCGCGTGCTCCACTGACGTCACTTCCGGCAACGCCGCCCACTGTATTGTAAGTGGACGGCCTTGCAGGAAGTGACGTCAGTGGAGCGCACAATGGAACGTGGAAGAGGTGAGTGATTCCCCCGCCCGCTGCCTCTTAATGATATACACGCTGGCTGCCTGGTACTTTACGCTGGAGGAGGAGCGCAGATCGGTTGACCCAGGCGAGGGAGGGGGGAGTCCGACCCCCCTCCCCGCCGCTAGGCCCAATACCCCCTTTCTGCCAGCTACCCCTCCAGCTCGGCACTCCCCACCCCACGGCTGGGGGGGGGGGGTGTGGCGATTTTTTCGAATCTTACCTCAGGCGGCAAAAAGTCTAGGGCCGGCCCTGCCGACAAGGGCATAACACTGTAGAGACATATGCTGCAGGGTTTAGAAGGTGGGCGGTGTCGGCTAGATGGGGCAATTCACATTGTTAGACTGTTTTTTATCAGGATTATCTGACGCTGTTGCTGATTTGATGTTAAGTCACCCAGAACCTAAGTCTGTGGATGATGCGATCTCGTTAGCTGTTAGGATAGATCGCAGGGTTCGCTATCAAAGGCAAACTCGAGGTAGAGCGTCAGTAAGATCCTCCCCCATCACATTTCCTGCTCCAGCTCCTTCTCTTCCTCAGGACAACCGATTCAAATTGGACAGTCCAGATTGTCTGAGGTAGAGAAAAACAGGAGACGTACTGAGAGACTCTGCTTATACTGTGCAGAGAAAGGTCATATTGTACAGAATTGTCCCAAGAAGGTGGAACTCTATCGCCTAGGTGTAGCTGGAGGTACTACCCTAGGCGAATCTGTGTTACCTCTAAAAGAAAATCGGTTACTTCTCCCGTGCTCTATTACCTGGTAAGATCAAGTCTGCTCAACCCAGGCCTTTATAGACTCGGGCTCCGCAGCCAATTTTATTGACTATGATTTTGCTGTTAAGTTTGGCTCCTGTATTGTTATGTCAGGTGGGGGCACTGCATAAAGAACAGATACAGTTCTTTGTAAAGATGGCCACTTCCACAGTGATCCTTGGTATGCCGTGGCTGCAAAAGAACTCCCCTCAGATTGACTGGAGTTCCGGACAGTTGTTGAGCTGGTCCTCCTTTTGCCATCATCATTGTATGGAGAAAGTCACGGTTTGCGCTACCAAGGTTCAAATGGAAGGTTTGCCTGCTCAGTACTCTGATTATGCTGACGTATTCTGTCCCAAAGCAGCAGACAAACTTCCTCCTCATCGAAGTTTTGACTGTCCCATTGAGTTAAGACCAGGTTGCATGCCCCTAGAGGTCACTTATATAATCTTTCTGGGCCTGAAAAGCTTGCTATGCAGGAGTATATTAAAGAAAATTTGGCCAAGGGGTTCATCCGTCCTTCAAAGTCTCCGGCCGGAGCAGGATTCTTTTTTGTACAGAAGAAGGATGGTGGCCTTCGGCCACGTAACGATTATAGAGAGTTGAACAAAATTACTGTGAAAAATCGTTATCCTCTCCCTTTGATTGACGACTTGTTTTCTCAGGTTACTGATGCCTGTATCTTCTCTAAACTTGATCTTAGAGGGGCATACAACCTGGTACGGATAAGGGAGGTTGACGAGTGGAAGACGGCATTCAACACACCCAACGGGCACTACGAGTATCTGGTCATGCCCTTCAGGTTGTGTAACGCTCCCGCCGTCTTCCAGGAGCTGATCAATGAGGTCTTTAGAGAAGTTCTTGGGCGGTTCGTCCTTGAATACCTGGACGATATACTTATTTTTTCACCCAATTTAACTGAACACAGAAAGCATGGGAAATTTGTTCTTGAGAAACTGAGGCAGAATTCTTTATATGCAAAATTAAAGAAGTGCCTTTTTGAAGTGTCTGAGGTTCCCTTCTTGGGGTACATTATCTCTACCGCCGGACTCTCTATGGACCCCAGAAAAGTGTCTGCCATTCTGGAGTGGCCACAGCCTTTGGGGCTGAAGGCACTCCAGAGATTCCTTGGCTTTGCCAATTATTACAGGAAGTTTATTAAGGGATTTTCTTCTGTGGTATCACCTCTCACGGAGCTTACTAAAAAGGGGGCAGATACCTATAATTAGTCAGCCGAAGCACACTCAGCTTTTTCCTCATTGAAAAGAATGTTTTGCTCCGCCTCCATTTTGCATCATATGGATGTCTCTTATCCTTTTATTGTCGAGGTGGATGCGTCAGAGATCGGGGTTGGGGCTGTACTGTCTCAACACTCCGGTCTGCAGGGCAGATTACACCCATGTGCATTTTTCTCTCGGAAGTTCTCTCTCGCCGAGAGAAATTATGACATTGGAAATCGAGAAATGTTGGCCATCAAACTCGCGTTTGAGGAATGGTGACACTGGCTCGAATGGGCAGAACATACTATTACAGTCTATACTGACCACAAGAATTTAGAGTATATTGAAGGGGCCAAACGACTCAGTTCCAGACAGGCTTGCTGGTTGTTATTTTTCTCGAGATTCAGGTTCATTATTACCTACAATGCGGGGAGTAAGAACATCAAGGCAGATGCGTTATCTAGATGTTTTGAGCCCGAGATAGTACAGCCACCAACACCTGAGAACATCCTTCCCGAGAAAGTCATCCTCGCAGCTACCGAAACTTGGGAGGATTGGTCGTCCACTTTGAACCCCTATCAGCAGGACGTTCCCGAGGGGAAACCAGAGGGGGTTCTGTTTGTGCCACTGCAATTCTGTCTGAAAATTCTTAATGTATTCCATGCTCATAAGAACGCAGGGCATCCAGGGGTTGCTAGGACACAGGAACTGCTGGACAGATGCGTCTGGTGGCCATCCATAGTCTCAGACTGTAAGGAGTTTGTCAGAGATTGTTCAGTCTGTGCCAGGAATAGGCCGTCCAGACAGGCTCCTGTAGGTATGCTTCAGTCATTGCCTGTACCTGAGCAACCATGGACCCATCTGTCCATGGACTTTGTGGGTGAGCTGCCTAGATCTGAGGGTAAAACGGTCATTCGGGTGGTAGTCGACAGGTTCAGCAAAATGGCTCACTTCATTCCATTGGACGGACTCCCCTCAGCTCAGGAACTGGCAGAACTCTTAATCCAGCATATTTTCCGGTTGCATGGGATACCGGAAAATATCGTGTCAGATAGGGGAGTCCAGTTCGCGTCCAAGTTTTGGAGGGCCTTCTGTCATCATCTCGGTATGAACCTGTCATTTTCCTCCGGCTACCACCCACAGACCAATGGACAAACTGAAAGGGTTAACCAGTCCCTTGAACAGTTCTTAAGGTGTTATTTGGCAGATGCCCAGTTGGATTGGGTAAAGTTTCTACCTTTCGCAGAATTTGCGCACAATAACCTGAAGAGTTCCTCTTCAGGTTTCTCCCCATTTCAGGTAGTAACAGGAAGATCACCTAAATTCCCCTCATTACCTGTGGTGTCATCTCCTTTTCCTGCCCTGGAAGAATGGCAGGGAGCTTTGAAGGAGATTTGGGTGTTGGTCAAAAAGAACCTGGAAAAGGCCTTTTAGTCCCAGAAGAAAGAGGCAGATAAAAGACGGTCTGTAGAATGGGAATTTGCCCCAGGAGACATGGTGTGGGTCTCTACCCGGCATCTGACCCTAAAACAACCCTCAGCTAAATTGGGCCCCAGATTTATAGGCCCATACCCGGTGTCCAAGAAGATTAATAATGTCACTTATGTCATTTCATTGCCCTCCAACATGAGAGGTGGAAAGTCATTCCATGTGTCTCTGTTAAAACCGGCTGTGCATGTGGATTCCTCCCCCCCCCCCCCCTGTGGTGATTGATGGTGGGCCTGAATATGAGATTGAGCAGATTTTGGATTCTCGGTGGGTGCGCAACTCGGTACAGTACCTGGTGCATTGGAAAGGGTATGGGCCTGAGGAAAGGTCTTGGGTGCCGGGTCATCGTATGCATGCTGAGAAACTTAGGAAGAAATTCCATGAGTTGCATCCTGAGAAGCCATGCATGTCGTGTCCGGAGTCCACGCCTCAAGGGGGGGTACTGTAATAAACATGGAGGAAGCAGCTGCGGGCAGTCTGGCGTCCTCCGCAGCTGCCTCCATTCCTCTGCCCAGCGTGTTGCCCATGCCGCCCATGCCCATGCGCCCACGCCGAGGACGGGTTTGTCAGGCGCACATAGGGTCGCATTGTCACGTGCGCGTGCGCACACAGACAGGACCTTTATGCAGGGAGAAGGGCGCGTCAGCTGACCAGCCGGTCGGCTGACGTCAGAGGAGGCGTTCGCCGCTCCTCATTGGCTCAGAGGAGTGGGCGTGACAATTAGGTCTCCTCTGCTTCTTAAGCCTCTTGGCTTCACTCGCAACTTGTCTGCTGTTGCGAATACTTTGTGTTGGCGCTTAGACCTTAGATAGGTCCGGTGTGCTTTGATCCGGGAGGAAACCGGGGATTTCACACTAGATAGGAATTGTTATTGTTGTTGTATTACTTTCTCTATTGATATTCCGTGTATGGCTCGCTTCTGACCTCTCTCTCTCTCTCTCTCTCTCTCACTGTTTATGTACCTTTGCCCATCAGTTTTACTTGCCTGGGGCTTCTACCAGCCCCCTGCAGCCGTCCTCACAGAGCCTCCGGTCCCCCGCCGCCAGCTAGTTTAATTTTCGCTGACAGGCCCTGACAGGGAGTGGGTGGGCTTTCTGCGCCTGCACAGACCTGGCCACACGTATTCTTCTTCATGTTCCCATCCTCATTAGCATCCTGCACAGGCGCAGTACATTATTGCGGACGGGAACGCAAAGAAAAATACACGTGTCCAGGCTTGTCGGGCCTGTCAGCGAAAACAAAACTAGCTGGCTGCGGGGGACCAGAGGCTCTGTGAGTGACTGCGAGGGCACAGGATGGCTGCAGGGGGCTGGTAGAAGCCCCAGGAAAGTAAAACTGATTTTTTATTCCTGACTTACCGTATATACTCGCAAGCAAGCCGACCCGCATGTAAGCCGACCCCCCAACTTTCACCTGAAAAAACAGGGAAAAATGATTGACCCCCATATAAGCCGGGGGTAGGAAATGCTGGCCGCCTTATTCCCCTAGTGTGTCCCAGTATAGCTAGTATAGTGCCCAGTATCGCTAGTATAGTGCCCAGTATCGCTAGTATAGTGCCCAGTATAGCTAGTATAGTGCTCAGTATAGCTAGTAAAGTGCCCCAGTTTAGCTAGTATAGTGCTCAGTATAGCTAGTATAGTGCCCCAGTTTAGCTAGTATAGTGCTCAGTATAGCTAGTATAGTGCTCAGTATAGCTAGTATAGTGCTCAGTATAGCTAGTATAGTGCTCAGTATAGCTAGTGAAGTGCCCCAGTTTAGCTAGTATAGTGCTCAGTATAGCTAGTATAGTGCTCAGTATAGCCAGTATAGTGCCCCATTATAGCTAGTATAGTGCCCCAGTATAGCTAGTATAGTGCCCAATATAGCTAGCATAGTGCCCCAGTATAGCTAGCATAGTGCCCCAGTATAGCTAGCATAGTGCCCCAGTATGGGTAGGTGGGTGGGTGGGTAGGTGGTGCCCCTCCCTGCTCCCCCCGCGGCCGCCGCTGCTATTACCTTAGGCGGCGCCGCTTCCTCTATCCCCGTCCTGCTCCGATAACTAACTCATTCACAGCAGCGCACCCCTCGCTGCTGTGATGACGGAGGAAACCATAGAGAGCGGTTCCCATAGTAACGGCATCACCGCTACAGGAAGCTGCTCTCTATGGTTTCCTCCATCATCACAGCAGCGAGGGGCAAGCTGCTGTGAATGAGTTAGTTATCGGAGCAGGACGGGGATAGAGGAAGTGGCGCCGCCTAAGGTAATAGCAGCGGCAGCCGCGGGGGGAGCGGAGAGGGGCAGCACCTACCCACCCACCTACCCATGACTCGCAAGCAAGCCGACCCCCCAACTTTTGGGCCACTTTTGGGGGGTGAAAAATTCGGCTTGCTTGCGAGTATATACGGTAAGTGTCCCTTTAAACCTTCAGTCTCTTGCCTTCTGATTTTGTACTGTAATCACCTGTCTGTTGCCAACCTTGCCTGTCTGACCTTGCCTCCCCACCAGAGAGCCCTGATCTCTGGTGAGGACTTCAGTACTGATAGTACCCACCAGCTCCTCTGGTGAGGTGTTGTTAAATCTATTTAGTACTACTGTTGCACCAAGCACCACACGGTATATTGCTACTATTCCTGTTACTTGCTATCAGGGTTGCTCAGCAGGACCCCGAATGCGAAGTTTCCCCGAAAAATTCGGGTGTTTTTTAGGTTTGCCGCATGCGAATCCAAACCCGAATGCTGCGATTCCAAGGCGAACCAGAATATGAAGCATGCCGAATGCGCGCGCTGGAATTCGGCCGGATGGCGCTGTGGGTTCGGTTTCGGCTTCGGGATTCAGGGATGAAGTGATTGGGCCAATCAGAAGTCCTCCTGCCGAGGAGCTGGCAACCCTAGCAACCAATCAGAGGAGGGGAGTCTGGCCCTCCCCTCCTGTATATAAGGCGGCGGCCATGTTGCGGAGCCACGCACTTGTGTGACTGCTGCTGGTACTGAGAGATTCTCCAGTGCTGTGCTGTGTCTGAGCAAGTGCTTTTCACTGCTAAACCTAGCGTTTTGCTTCCTAAACACCTCCTAAACACATTTATTGTTGTCTTATATAGTTAGCTAGTATTTTGGGTACAGTTAAAAATGGCGCCGGCCAAATAACGGCGCCATTTTATGAACGATATTTTGTTTAAAAACGATATTTTTCGTTTTAAACCTCTTCTTAAACATTATTTATAGTTTCAGTTGTAATCGTCAGTTGCCATTGTAAAAGTTTTTTTTTATTGAATAATAGTGTTATACCTAATAGCCCTAACTAAACCGCCGCATTCCCGACGCTCTAATCTAACTAATTGACCCCAAACTCCCCGGGGGGCAATCCGGGCTTCGTTTCCCAGTGAGGCAGGGCTATGAGCAGCAGCCCCGCCTCACATGCGTCTGTCAGCGGCGGATCTCCGCCTCCGCCCGCCCCTCTCAGTCTTCCTTCACTGAGAGGGGCGGGGAGAGGCGGATATCCGCCGCTGACAGACGCATGTGAGGCGGGGCTGCTGCTCATAGCCCTGCCTCACTGGGAAACGAAGCCCGGATTGCCCCCCGGGGAGTTTGGGGTCAATTAGTTAGATTAGAGCGTCGGGAATGCAGCGGTTTAGTTAGGGCTATTAGGTATAACACTATTATTCAATAAAAAAAAAACTTTTACAATGGCAACTGACGATTACAACTGAAACTATAAATAATGTTTTATAAACAAGAAGAAGAGGTTTAAAACGAAAAATTTCGTACGGACATCCTGCGCCATTATTTAACCATAAAAACGATAAATATTGTTTTATAATAAAGGTCTATGAGGCGCCATTTTTATACCATTGGCGCTAGGCGCCGTTTTTCACTGATTCGAGTATTTTGATTGTTTTTAGTCAGCTAGTGTATAGTGTATACTGTGCTAGGCTAGTGTTAGTCTGTGAGCAGGCTAGGCCTGCTAGCCTAGGTAGCCTTAGCCTACTACTAGCTTAGGTAGGTTAGGGATTCTAGTTAGTTGTGTACTAGTAGTACTAGTTTAGTTAATTATTACTGCTGTAGTCTGTTACTTTATTAGTTTCAGTATTGTGTTAGTTAGTTACTGACTGTGAGTGACAGGTCACCACCAGCATCCATTGTGAGTGACCTGACCTGTGACTGTCTGCCACCTCACCTGCCCGAGCCTATTGATTGATTGCGTCTGACCGTGTGTGACCGTTTTTAATTGTCACTGATTGTCTGCCGCACGACTTACTTGTAGCCTATTACGCTAGGTGTTTCTTAGTTACCTGCGTGCGTGCATACTTCTAGTGTCTACTACTATACTACTAGTCTACTAGTGTAGTACCCGTTCACTATTTTTTTTCTTCAATTTTACTGTGTGATTTTATTATCATCTGTAGTGTGTGTAATAAATAAGAGTTACTTACAACACATACAGGCCACCACACCAGCATCCGTTGTGAGTAACCTGTGACTGTCTGTCACCTCACCTGCCCGAGCCTATTGATTGATTGCGTCTGACCGTGTGTGACCGTTATTAATTGTCACCGATTGTCTGCCGCACGACTTACTTGTAGCGTAGTACGCTAGGTGTTTCTTAGTTACCTGCGTGCGTGCATACTTCTAGTGTCTACTACTATACTACTGGTCTACTAGTCTAGACTAGTACCCGTTCACTAATTTTTTTTTAAATTTTACTGTGTGATTTTATTATCATCCGTAGTGTGTGTAATAAATAAGAGTTACTTACAACACATACAGGCCACCACACCAGCATCCGTTGTGAGTGACCTGTGACTGTCTGTCACCTCACCTGCCCGAGCCTATTGATTGATTGCGTCTGACGTGTGTGACCGTTATTAATTGTCACCGATTGTCTGCCGCACGACATACTTGTAGCGTTGTACGCTAGGTGTTTCTTAGTTACCTGCGTGCGTGCATACTTCTAGTGTCTACTACTATACTACTAGTCTACTAGTCTAGACTAGTACCCGTTCACTAATTTTTTTTTCAATTTTACTGTGTGATTTTATTATCATCTGTAGTGTGTGTAATAAATAAGAGTTACAACACATACAGGCCACCACACCAGCATCCGTTGTGAGTGACCTGTGACTGTCTGTCACCTCACCTGCCCGAGCCTATTGATTGATTGTGTCTGACGTGTGTGACCGTTATTAATTGTCACCGATTGTCTGCCGCACGACATACTTGTAGCGTTGTACGCTAGGTGTTTCTTAGTTACCTGCGTGCGTGCATACTTCTAGTGTCTACTACTATACTACTAGTCTACTAGTCTAGACTAGTACCCGTTCACTAATTTTTTTTTCAATTTTACTGTGTGATTTTATTATCATCTGTAGTGTGTGTAATAAATAAGAGTTACAACACATACAGGCCACCACACCAGCATCCGTTGTGAGTGACCTGTGACTGTCTGTCACCTCACCTGCCCGAGCCTATTGATTGATTGCGTCTGACGTGTGTGACCGTTATTAATTGTCACCGATTGTCTGCCGCACGACATACTTGTAGCGTAGTACGCTAGGTGTTTCTTAGTTACCTGCGTGCGTGCATACTTCTAGTGTCTACTACTATACTACTAGTCTACTAGTGTAGTACCCGTTCACTAATTTTTTTTTTCAATTTTACTGTGTGATTTTATTATCATCTGTAGTGTGTGTAATAAATAAGAGTTACTTACAACACATACAGGCCACCACACCAGCATCCGTTGTGAGTAACCTGTGACTGTCTGTCACCTCACCTGCCCGAGCCTATTGATTGATTGCGTCTGACCGTGTGTGACCATTATTAATTGTCACCGATTGTCTGCCGCACGACTTACTTGTAGCGTGGTACGCTAGGTGTTTCTTAGTTACCTGCGTGCGTGCATACTTCTAGTGTCTACTACTATACTACTAGTCTACTAGTCTAGACTAGTACCCGTTCACTAATTTTTTTTTCAATTTTACTGTGTGATTTTATTATCATCTGTAGTGTGTCTAATAAATAAGAGTTACTTACAACACATACAGGCCACCACACCAGCATCCGTTGTGAGTGACCTGTGACTGTCTGTCACCTCACCTGCCCGAGCCTATTGATTGATTGCGTCTGACGTGTGTGACCGTTATTAATTGTCACCGATTGTCTGCCGCACGACATACTTGTAGCGTAGTACGCTAGGTGTTTCTTAGTTACCTGCGTGCCTGCATACTTCTAGTGTCTACTACTATACCACTAGTCTACTAGTCTAGACTAGTACCCATTCACTAATTTTTTTTTCAATTTTACTGTGTGATTTTATTATCATCTGTAGTGTGTGTAATAAATAAGAGTTACTTACAACACATACAGGCCACCACACCAGCATCCGTTGTGAGTGACCTGTGACTGTCTTTCACCTCACCTGCCCGAGCCTATTGATTGATTACGTCTGACCGTGTGTGACCGTTATTAATTGTCACCGATTGTCTGCCGCACGACATACTTGTAGCGTAGTACGCTAGGTGTTTCTTAGTTACCTGCGTGCGTGAATACTTCTAGTGTCTACTTATATACTACTAGTCTACTAGTCTAGACTAGTAACCGTTTACTAATTTTTTTTTCAATTTTACTGTGTGATTTTATTATCATCCGTAGTGTGTGTAATAAATAAGAGTTACTTACAACACATACAGGCCACCACACCAGCATCCGTTGTGAGTGACCTGTGACTGTCTGTCACCTCACCTGCCTGAGCCTATTGATTGATTGCGTCTGACTGTGTGTGACCGTTATTAATTGTCACCGATTGTCTGCCGCACGACATACTTGTAGCGTAGTACGCTAGGTGTTTCTTAGTTACCTGCGTGCGTGCATACTTCTAGTGTCTACTACTATACTACTAGTCTACTAGTCTAGACTAGTACCCGTTCACTAATTTTTTTTTCAATTTTACTGTGTGATTTTATTATCATCTGTAGTGTGTGTAATAAATAAGAGTTACTTACAACACATACAGGCCACCACACCAGCATCTGTTGTGAGTGACCTGTGACTGTCTGTCACCTCACCTGCCCGAGCCTATTGATTGATTGCGTCTGACGTGTGTGACCGTTATTAATTGTCACCGATTGTCTGCCGCACGACATACTTGTAGCCTATTACGCTAGGTGTTTCTTAGTTACCTGCGTGCGTGCATACTACTAGTGTCTACTACTGTACTACTAGTCACCACCAAGTCACCACACCAACACAGACTTTATTAAAGTTTACACCCTTTCCCGCCCTCTTCTACTTATTTTTTTGCACTATGACTGGCAGAGGTAGAGGTAGAGAGCGAGGCACCACCAGGAGAGGAAGCGCCATTGCAGGAGCCACTGCCAGCAGCAGCAGGTCTGGGACTGGTGCGCCGCCAGCCACTGACCACAGAGAGGAGGGAGCAGAGGCGCAACAGCAGCGTGTTGTGCCCATCTTTGAGACGGGTCGTCGCCCACGGCCCATTGGGGAGAGTCAGGTGCAGGCTGTGGTGGAAATGATGGCGGGGCAGGAAGCCACCTTTTCCAGCCAGGCCTCCAGCAGCAGCAAGACTAGTGCCACCAGCACTCCTGTCCGCAGCAGGCCTCCACCAGCGCTTGAGGCCATGGTCACTGTGACCCCATCAACCAGCCTGTCCTCAAAGAGCACGCTCTTCTCCCCTGAGACTGTGACCATGTACAGGGATGTTTTGGAGAAGTATGAGTTGGAGATGATGGGGCCATGCAAGGAGGAGGAGGAGTTACAGGTGCAGAAGTTTGTTGTTGGCGCTGAAGAGGAGGGGCGTGATGCAGGGGATGTTGGGGTAGAGGAGTTGGTTGAGTCGGGCTCACAGGATTTGTTTGGGGTTGATGATGATGACTTGATAGATCCTTCCTATGTGCCACCAGTACCACCAGCACAGTTGGTTGAAGGCAGCTAATCATCGGAGGAGGAGGCGTCTCTGGCGCAGAGGCGCGGCAGCAGCAAGGCGGCCAGCACAGGGCGTGGAAGGCAGGAGCCACAGCCCACTGCTTCAGTCGCTACCACCACTCGCATCAAACCTCTAACTACAACCAAAAAGGCACAATCCTCCAAGGGCACCAAAAAACCCCAGCCCTCAAGCGCAAAGAGCAGGTTGAAGTCCCCAGTCTGGCGGTACTTCACCAAGTGCCCAGTGGACCCGACCCGTGCAATTTGCAACAGTTGCAATCTCAGTCTCAGCAGAGGTCGCGATATCCACAAATTGAGTAGCTCGTGCCTGCAGACCCACTTACAGAGCAGACATTTTGAGGACTTTAATGAGTTGGAGAAGCTTATGCAAAGTGGTGCAGGTAGTGGTCAGAGCCAGACAGCCACTGCACAGATTTCAGCAGCAGCAGCAGCAGCCGACCCTCCTGCTCATCCAGCAGCAGCAGCAGGAGCAAAGCAGCAACTCACTCCCACCCCCTCCCCCCCCCCCCCCCCCCCCCGGGCAGCCAGTCCTCAGTGGCCTCATCAGCTCCCTCCACAGTGGCCTCCTCATCCTCCCGTGCAGGCAAATGCCGCCAGACCCTGCTCAGCAAAGCATTCTCCGGTGTGACCAAGGTGCTGCCTTTCGCCCACAGGCGCATCCGGTTGCTGAACTGGTTGCTTGCCCGGGCCATGTGCTCCCAGCTCCTGCCATATTCCTTTGTGCAGGAGGGGAGTGACATCAGAGCGCTGCTGCAGGTTGGGATCCCGGAGTGGCAAGTCCCCAGCCGCCACTATTTTTCCCGCAGGGCGATCCCAGCACTGCACCGCTCTGCCATGGCAAACGTGGGCCGCGCGCTGGATCACGCTGTCAGTGCGCGGATCCACATAACCATGGATTCCTGGAGCAGCCGGTTTGGGACAGAGCGCTATCTGTCCTTTACGGCCCACTGGGTCAGCCTGGAGGAAAGCCCGAGCGAGGAAGCAGCAGGTCCAGCCTCGGGCACAGCAGCACCAGTCGCCCACTACGTGGTGCCACCGCGCGGGGTCAGGGGAGAAGCAGCAGTTCCCACCGCCAAGCGATCCCGTCTCTCCAGCAGCGTGAAGGCCTGCCACTGCCAAGCGCTGCTGGAGATGAAAAGCCTGGGGAAACACTCCTTGACGGCAAGTAACGTGCTCCGGTACCTCAGGGAGCAGGAGAGGACATGGCTGACCCCCAGAGGCCTCACTGTGGGATTGGTGGTGTCCGACAATGCCGCCAACCTGCCATCAGCAGTGGAGACTTGCTCCACGTCCCTTGCTTGGCCCACGTCCTGAACCTGGTGGTGCAAAAGTTCATGCGCACCTACCTGGGGATGGAGGAGCTGTTAGAAGCGGCGCTGAAAATTGTGCGCACTTTCCGCCACTCAGCAGCTGCCGCAGCAAAACTGGCAGACATCCAGCAGCAGGAGGGCCTGCCACGACACCGCCTTATCATAGATGTGCCAACTCGCTGGAACTCCACCCTGGCGATGTTGGAGCGGCTGGTTGAGCAGAGGAGGGCTGTCAACCGGTACATCTATGATGCCACTGTCGCCGGCACAGGCAGCAGAAGCAGCACCACACTCCAGCTCCTCACCAACGCGCAATGGGGGCAGATGCAGCAGGTGTGCTTGGTGTTGGCTCCCTTCCTGCAGGGAACCAACCTGGTGAGTGAACAACGGGCATTCCTCTGCCAGTGGGTGCCCTTTGTTTGTCTGCTGGACAGGGCACTTGGCGATTTGGTGGATTTGGGAGAGGAGGCCCTGAAGCAGCTGGAACAGCAGCCGCCTGTGCAGTCCACTGCTCCGCAGGTATTTGAGTCCCTGGAGGAGGAGGAGTTGGAGGTGCTGGACGTTGCTGCTGGGGGGGAACATCGGAGCGCAGCAGCAGTGGTGCGAGGGTGGAGAGAGGAGGAAGAGTCTCAGGGGCAAGAGGAGGAGGAGGAGGACACTGACCCTGATGTCTTTGTTAGACGGTCCACCCTGTTCCCCATGGCAGCGCACATGCTACGCTGCCTGCGCACAGACCCCAGGGTCAAGCGGATGCAAGAGAGGGAGGACGCCTGCATCAGCATGATCCTGGACCCACGGCTGAGGGGGAGGTGGGATCAGTTTCTGCTTGCCAGAGACCGTGAGCAGCGAGCAAGGGAGTTGCAGGAGATCCTTGTTTGGCGACTGGAGGAAGCCTTCCCCCCGCCTACCACTCCCTCTGTCCATGTCCAGCAGCAGCATCAGGCGCCCAGGAGACCTTCTGTCATTGACGCAGGCGTTCTACATGAAGGTACAGCAGCCGAGAGAGGAGGCGCGGGCAGCAGCCACCTTCGGTGAGAGTCACAGCCAGCGCATGATCCGGATGGTGGCCGACTACATGGGGTCCTTCAGTGGGATTGACACCGGCAGCGAAGAGCCTGTGGACCCCATGGAGTACTGGGTGGAGCTCTTGCACATCTGGAGGGAGCTTGCGCAGTACGCCCTGGAGGTATTGTCTTGCCCCCCTTCCAGCGTGCTGTCTGAGAGGTGCTTCAGTGCGGCCGGTGGCGTGGTCACCGAGAAGCGCTCTCGTCTGTCCACAGAGGGCGTGGACAGACTGACATTTTTGAAGATTAACCAGGCCTGGGTAGAAGGCACGTTCCTGGCACCTGTTGTCGGCGAAAGAAGGACATGAGGTGCCTGCCTGGGAATTACAATACATTGCCTGCTGCCTGCCATACGTGACGACTCCTCCTCCTCCTCCTGCTGGCCTGCTGCATTGATTTACCTATGAATTTATTTATGTATTTATTTATTTATTGTATTTCTACCGGACTCCTGCTGCTGCTGCAGGCCTGCTGCATTGATTTACCTATGAATTTATTTATGTATTTATTTATTTATTGTATTTCTACCGGACTCCTCCTCCTCCTGCTGGCCTGCTGCATTGATTTACCTATGAATTTATTTATGTATTTATTTATTTATTGTATTTCTACCGGACTCCTCCTCCTCCTGCTGGCCTGCTGCATTGATTTACCTATCAATTTATTTATTTATTGTATTTCTACTGGACTCCTCCTCCTCCTCCTACTGGCCTGCTGCATTGATTTACCTATCAATTTATTTATGTATTTATTTATTTATTGTATTTCTACCGGACTCCTCCTCCTCCTGCTGGCATGCTGCATTGATTTACCTATCAATTTATTTATGTATTTATTTATTTATTGTATTTCTTTCGGACTCCTCCTCCTCCTGCTGGCATGCTGAATTGATTTACCTATCAATTTATTTATGTATTTATTTATTTATTGTATTTCTACCGGACTCCTCCTCCTCCTGCTGGCCTGCTGCATTGATTTACCTATCAATTTATTTATGTATTTATTTATTTATTGTATTTCTACCGGACTCCTCCTCCTCCTGCTGGCCCGCTGCATTGATTTACCTATCAATTTATTTATGTATTTATTGTATTTCTAAAGCGGCAACATATTACACTGCGCTCATTTTCATCCTGCTGCTGTCAGTGGTCCCACCGCCCACACTATGCATTGCCTGCTGCCAGTGCCACACGTCACTCCACCTCCTCCTGCTGCTGCTGTTGTATTTATCCTGCTGCTGTCAGTGGTCCCACCGCCAGGGTCCACACTATGCATTGCCTGCTGCCAGTGCCACACATCACTCCACCTCCTCCTGCTGCTGTTGAATTTATCCTGCTGCTGTCAGTGGTTCCACCACCAGGGTCCACACTATGCATTGCCTGCTGCCAGTGCCACACGTCACTCCACCTCCTCCTGCTGCTGCTGTTGTATTTATCCTACTGCTGTCAGAGGTCCCACCGCCAGGGTCCACACTATGCATTGCCTGCTGCCAGTGCCACACGTCACTCCACCTCCTCCTGCTGCTGTTGTATTTATCCTGCTGCTGTCAGTGGTCCCACCGCCAGGGTCCACACTATGCATTGCCTGCTGCCAGTGCCACACGTCACTCCAACTCCTCCTGCTGCTGCTGTTGTATTTATCCTACTTCTGTCAGAGGTCCCACCGCCAGGGTCCACACTATGCATTGCTGACTCCGCCCATTGGAGTTCAGTGTGAGTGTGGCCTTGGAGGAGAGAGGACCTCTCCGGCTGAGCTCCTGCAGTTCCAGCAGTTTGGAGCAACCTGTGGACGTTTTTCATCTAAAGACTGGGTCCCTGTCAAGGTGGTGAGTGAGAGAAGGGGAGAAGGACTTTCAGAGAGTGGTTTAGGCTCCCCTGGGCTAGGTGGCTCTGGGGGGCCTGGGCTAGGAAGAACATCCCTGTCCTCCATAATGGAGGCTCATGATACTGGGGGCAGAGGACTTTCAGTGGAGGAAACTGTGAACAATGTTGTTGCATGGCAGTTAGAGGTCAAAAAAACCCAGGAGACTCTCAAAAACTTACAATTTGAGTTAAAGAAAAGAGTGAATAAATATAGCCAGTCCTGGAAGCCAGGGTTTATGAAATCTAACCCTCAACTGGCAAAGCTTAAGAATCAGATTAATGAGCAAAGTGAAGCTCTGAAGAGGCTGGAAGCAAGTGGTGGCATGTTTTCGGAGGGTTTAAGAAACCAGCAGAGATGGTCACAAATGAGTAAAGAAGGGTCCTGGAGTAAGGCAGAGGAGAGTAAAGAGAATAGTCTGGTGCAGAACTGCAGTAACTTGGTATCTCCGAATGGAATTTCCACAAGTCAGGGAGGAGTCGGAGTGAAAACTGATGGAAATAAGTCGGATATATGTATGGCATCTGGAATAAACTTTAGCCAATCACCAAGTATGCAGAATATGCAGCAATCAATGAATGGATATTACCCTTTTCAGTATGGCTTCAACATGCAATTTCCTGGACATGTTCAGAACTTTACAGGAAACCAGTTAAGAGCATATAACAGTACAGATATGAATATGTTGTCAAAAGATAGCAATTTTCAGAATATGCAAAATTTTCCCTTTTCCCAAACCTCTCCCCTTTTTCCCTTTGTTACCCAAAACCTAAACCCTCATGTGCAATCACCTAATGTGGTCAATTCCTTCCCTAGTTTTGTTTCCCCTGTTTGTGTGAGCCCTGTAAGTCCTTATGCGCAGTCTGTACCAGAGAACGTTTGGATTGTTGAAGAAAAAGTTAAAAGTAGTAATGTGTTTTCCCCTGTAGGGGGTACTAATGGTTTTGGTACCTTGAATTTCTCTTTCCAGGGACAGACCCCTGCAAGCGAGCCTTCAGTTAGGATGGCGCTTGGTGTGGCGGCAGGCATGTCTGGGCAAAGCTCTGCAGCAGCAATACGAAGTGTGCAGAGCTTGCCCTCAGCAAAGATGGCGCCGGGCAGCATTTTCGGCGTGGGGGCGGTTACCGGAAGTGACGGAAGCGTCACTTCCGGTCCAGCAGCGGTGAAAGCTGGAAAAGATGCGGCGGTTTCCCCTAAAGGGGAGAAGAAGCAGAGCGAGACTGGTGCGGCGGTTTCGGCGGTAGAAGTGGTGGAAGGGGCAGGCAAGACTTTTATACCAGAAGGTGAGGGTATAAAAGAGAAAGTGGAAGTCCCTGGAAAGTTGCCTTTGGAAGGGCCAGCAGGGAAAAACGCTACAAATGGTAGAATTGGCCAGGTTAAAAATGTATTGTCTGGAAATCAAGGGGGGAAAAGAAGAGGGGAGAGGAATGGTAATGATCTATATGGTGCTAAAGGGAAAAGGAGGTTGGTGGGGAGGTCAGGAGGGAATGGAAATAATGAAGTAAAGCAGAACAATATGGAAAATGATGGGAGAAATGCTGTAATAAGTGGTATGGATCAGAGTACAGCAAAAGATGTTGTTAAACAGAATGGTGGAAAATCATATGCACAAATGGTCAAGCAGGGGAATGTTAATGCTAAAACTCCTGTGTTGCAAGATGAAGCTGGTCAATCTTCTAGGAATAGGAGGAATTTGGTCAGAATAAGTTATGGTAGTGAAGAGGGAGATACGTATACAAGAAAAACCTTTATTCAATTATTGATGAAAATGGGGTTCAGAGCGGTGGAGAGCGGTGGATTTTTATGCCATTTTGACTCCCGAACCCCCCCCCCCCCCTCTTATTTCGATGTCAGCTTTTTGTCCCCGACGGGTCTGGACACTTTCTGGGAGAAATATGAAAGTACATGGAAAAATAGTAAAGAGTGGAAAAGTTTGTTCCCCCAGACTGTGTCCGGGCGGTCGTTGGACAAAAAGGTGACAATCGTGGTCCAGAATGAGTCCATCCCTGTGCATGACCTTATGGTGTGGATTAAAAATTATGGGGTGCCTTTAAACGCTCCAAAGAAGGTGATGGACGAGTTCGGGATCTGGGGGGGGTGGTTGGGAGTTAATGGTAAGATTGAACAAGGTGGGAAATGTGGTCAAGCACATTCCCACATCAGTTTTCATAGGCAGAGATCGGTTGACGGTTTTCTACCAGGGGCAGCCTCGTGTTTGTCACAAGTGCAACTCGAGAAGTCATTATAGTATTTCCTGTCCAGAACAGAAATGTTCTCGGTGCCATGAGTTAGGGCACTTGGCAAAAGATTGTAAATTAATCAGATGTAGCATTTGTCTCAAATTGGGGCATCCATATTCCCAGTGCCCTGAGTCATGGTCTAATATGGATCAGGAGATACATAAGGAAATGGAAAAAATTGTAGTGGAAGAAGGTATAGAGGCTGCCTCTGGTAGAGAGCCGTTACAGTCAGAATCCACCGTCCTGGAGCCCCAATCAATTGTTCCCAAATTTTTGTCAGTCTTGAAAGCACTGCCTCCACCATCTCCTCCTTCATCCTTGATGATTATGGATAAGAAGCAGGATAAAGTAGTGGAAGGGGTTGTTGTCTCTAAGAAAACAGACTCCAAAGGGGAGGAAAATATCCTTTTGGTTCCTATAAAAGACATTTCTTCTAAGGAGAAGGAAATGTCCAAGGGAGCAAAGGAAAAGGAAAATAAGGGGGAGGAAGTTTTAGTGGAAAAAAAGGAGGGTGAGAACAAAAACTCAGATATCCAGAAGGATTTAGAAGACACAAAAGAGGAGGAGGGAGGGTTCATAGAATTAAAAAAGAAAAATAGATCGGGTAAGGAAACAAGGGTTAAAAAGGTGGAGGAACCTAAACCATTGAAAGATGTGAAGTCTGCGAAAATAAGGAGACAGGAGAGGAGGAAGGAAGTGGCGGAGAAAAAGGCTGCAGGAAAATTGGAGAAAAGGGGAAAGAAAGAGAACTCTACATTACGAAACAAATATGATGTGTTGAGTGATGCATCAGAGAATGTAAATAGTGATGTGGAAGAGGATCTTTCTGATAATGATAAAGAGAATCCTGTGGATATGGATGTATCTTCCTCAAGGGAGGAGGATAGTGCAGTTTAGGAAAGTTTGGGCAATCTCCCTTTTTATTTATCCTGATGGAGGTTCCCCCCCTTTGAAACTAGCAACCATTAATGTTGCTAGTATGAGATCTGTAAGTGCTCGTAAGGAAGCCATATTTTTTCTCGGTCAGTTTGATGCCGACATTTTATTTTTGCAAGAGACCAGACTTCAAACATTATCTGACATCCGTGAGGTCAAGAGGGATTGGCACTTTGGTCCATCTTATTGGTCTCTTGCGGCTGAGCCTTACACTGGGGTGGCGGTCCTTTTTAAGACCGATATGGTAACTTTTCGGCGGATAAGTGAAATTGAGATGGGGCGATGTTTGGTCATGGACGTCTCTGTGAGGGGGCAAGATTTGAGGCTAATTCATATCTATGGGCCTCAGTCTGAGAGGGAGAGGAAGCGCCTCTTCACAGAGATCAAGCCATTCTTATTTACAGCCCAGGAAGTAGTCTTTGGTGGTGACTTCAATACCGTAGTTAGAGGACAGGAGAGGTGCCAAGACTCGCCTGGGCTATGACAGTAATTTTTTGAATAGTATGGTTAGGGATGCTGGTCTGGTGGATATGCATGTAAAGCACGCCCCAGATGACACAGGGTTCACTTATTTCTGTGGAGAGCGGAAGAGTAGGATAGATAGGTTTTTTGTTAAGGAGAGCTCTGCTACCTCATCTCCAGAGGTGCGGGTGGTAGAGTTCTCTGATCACTGTATTCTGTCTATGGTGTTGAATGTTTCAGATGTTCCTCCTAAAGGAAGGGGTATCTGGAGATTAAATTTGTTGCTATTGAAAGAAGAGAGTGTAAGACAATCTTTCAGGGATTTTTTTCAGGCACAGGTTACTTTGCTGGACTGTTGTGATAGTAGGTCTGAGTGGTGGGAGATGGTTAAAAAGCGGGCAGCAGGTCTTTTCAAGAACCTAGCAAAAAGAAGAGCTTTTGGTAAATATGTTACCTACCAACGCCTGAGGCGGAAACTTGAAATTGCTGTCTTGGAGGATGGTGATCCTGTAGAGATCAAAAGGATCAAGGAATTGTTGCACAAAAGTTTGTATGATCGGCATACTTCTTTGCTTCTGGAAAGGGATTATGGTAAAAACCACTCACCAGACCCTTACCAGAATTGTAAACAGAGTATAGCAGTTAAGATCATTTATGGTCTCAAGGATAGTACGGGATCTCTGGTGAAGTCCAGAGCAGGGATTCTGGAAATTGTGAGATCTTTTTATGCTGAACTTTTGGGTGGCAAGGACCTTGATAAGACAGTGATGGAATCTTTCTTGTGTGATATTCCAGGACTGGGAAATTTAGATGTTCCTCTTGCGTTTTTGACGGAAAGAATTTCTGCTGAGGAAGTGGTGAAAGCCATAGATCAGTTGGCTATCAAAAAAACTCCAGGACCAGATGGCTTGACGGCCGAATTTTATAAGGTTTTCAAGGACATTCTGGCTCCTGAATTGGCAGAGGTTTACAATCGCAGTCTTGCAGAGGATGAGCTCCCTCCCTCTATGAGAGAACCGGCAGTTATTCTTTTATCAAAGGGTAAAGATTCTTCAATGATTGAGAATTGGCGGCCCATCAGCCTTCTCAATGTTGATCGAAAGATTCTGGCTAAAATAATTTTTTGGCGTTTAAGTCAGGTGGCAAATGAGGTACTTTCTCGCCAGCAGCATTGTTCTGTCCAGGGTAGAAGTACTTTTTCAGCCGTATTAACGGTCCAGGAGATTCTGGAGAGGTGCAGGGCTGCTGGTTGGGGAAAATACTTACTGACGTTGGATCAAGCAAAAGCCTTTGATCGTGTCAATCATGAGTATCTGTGGATGCTCCTTAGCAAGTATGGTCTGCCGGGGAGGTTTATTGATTGGCTGAAAATGTTATATAGAGGTGCTGAAAGTTTCCCGCTTGTCAATGGTTGGGTTGGACAGACGTTTGAGGTTAGATCAGGGGTGCGCCAAGGGTGTCCTTTGAGTCCCTTGCTATATGCCTTTGCCATTGATCCTTTCATAAGAAGGATTGAGGGTGGAGCATTGTGTGGGGTGCCGTCGGGCATAATTGGTGTACCTCCTCTCAAGGTTGTGGCTTATGCTGATGATGTGACTGTGGTGGTCTCTGGGCAGGAGGAGGCGGAAGGTGTTTGTGCAGAGATTGCCCGTTACTCATTAGCATCGGGCTCCAAGATCAACCAAGACAAATGTGAGGCTTTCTGGATGGGTAAGGAAAATGAGAACTTCCTGCTTCCGGTCTCTTTTCCGGCACCAAAAGAAAAAATTAAAATACTTGGCATAGAATTTGGCCTGGGTGACTATGGTCACCGAAATTGGGAAAGCAGACTGGAAAGTGTCGAGGCTAAGGTGATCCGCTGGAAAGGTTGGCGATTGACTTTCAGAGAAAGGATTGGCATAATCAGAACTTATTTGATTCCAATTATGTTATATGTCAGTTTTGTCTGTATTTTGCCAGTGTCTCTTCACACAAGGATCTACAGCTTGTTTTTCCAAATGCTTTGGGGAAACAAGATGAACCACGTAAAGAGGAATATCACTTATCGATCAAGGCAGAAGGGTGGCTTAGGAATGGTCAACCCGGTGGTTTTCTTTTCCTTGTTATTTATTAAAAACAACTTTGGTAGAATGTATGCTGAGGAACTGCCTGGATGGATGGGTATTTTCCAGTCTTGGTTTAAACCTTTTCTTAGCTTTTCGGCAATGGGAAGTTGGGAACTGACGAAGGAGGATATTATCTTGATCCCTAGGAAAGCCCTGGTGGAGAGAGTGGTTGAGACCTTTTTTCAGGATCCATTGGCCCTGAGAGATTGCCCAGGCCCAATTATGGAGGAGGGTTTGCGCTTGCTATGTTCTCCAAGGATTCCTAATAAATTCAGGGATTTGGCTTGGCTCTCTTTTCATGGCAGACTCTTTGTTAGGGGAAATTTGAAGTTCATAGGAGATCGGGATCGTGGTTGTCCTCATGAGGAGTGTGGTGGTGTGGAGGAGACCATGGACCATTTCCTTCTGAACTGTTCCTTTAAGAAAGAGGTGTATAAACAGGTGGGTAGGGCTTTAGGTATCCCTTTTCTTGAGCGGCTTAGTTATGCGGAGTGGACATATGGGGCATTCAATAACCGGGGGTCATTTAATTTGGACACATTATTTTTAGTTAGTTTAGTGATTCGATATTACACTTGGCATGCACGGTGTCAAATTACGGTCCATCAAAAAGTCCTCCCTGTCCAGGTGGTGGTGCATGGCATTATTGGTGAGGTTGGGAAAATTCGGGGTCTTGAGGAGAAGAGGTTGAATCGAGAGGAATGGAGTCTGTTTTGGCAGAACTTCAGACTTCCTTGATTTGACCAAATCTCCTTGTGGTGAGCTTTCTATTTCTCTTTTCACGTAGATAGATGACTTAAATTTAAGGAATGGCTTGCAAACATAGGAGGAGCGAGATTGCTTAATCTTTCCTATTGAAATATGTAAATAGTGTAAATATTATACAGTGTATATAAGGTGGTACAATTGAAGTTAATTGAGATTTAATTTATTGGGTTCTTGAATTTTTTTTTTTTTTTTTTTCCTTTCAGGAATGGACTTGATATGGACTGAATATTAAGTTAATTTGGGGCCAGAGGCCTAGTATATGTTATTGTATTTATTTTGGTTATTTTCATATTTTTGTATAAAATAAGTAGTGGTATTCTTAATAAAAGAATCACTATGCATTGCCTGCTGTCAGTGCCACACGTCACTCCTCCTCCTACTGCTGCTGTTGTATTTATCCTGCTGCTGTCAGTGGTCCCACCACCAGGGTCCACACTATGCATTGCCTGCTGCCAGTGCCACACGTCACTCCACCTCCTCCTGCTGCTGCTGTTGTATTTATCCTACTGCTGTCAGTGGTCCCACCGCCAGGGTCCACACTATGCATTGCCTGCTGCCAGTGCCACACGTCACTCCACCTCCTCCTACTGCTGCTGTTGTATTTATCCTGCTGCTGTCAGTGGTCCCACCGCCAGGGTCCACACTATGCATTGCCTGCTGCCAGTGCCACACGTCACTCCACCTCCTCCTGCTGCTGCTGTTGTATTTATCCTACTGCTGTCAGAGGTCCCACCACCAGGGTCCACACTATGCATTGCCTGCTGTCAGTGCCACACGTCACTCATCCTACTGCTGCTGTTGTATTTATCCTGCTGCTGTCAGTGGTCCCACCGCCAGGGTCCACACTATGCATTGCCTGCTGCCAGTGCCACACGTCACTCCACCTCCTCCTGCTACTGCTGTTGAATTTATCCTACTGCTGTCAGTGGTCCCACCGCCAGGGTCCACACTATGCATTGCCTGCTGTCAGTGCCACACGTCACTCCACCTCCTCCTGCTGCTGCTGTTGTATTTATCCTACTGCTGTCAGTGGTCCCACCGCCAGGGTCCACACTATGCATTGGCTCTGCCCCTAGGAAGTCAGTGTGAGTGTGGCTGTGGAGGAGAGAGGACCTCTCCCGGTGAGCTCCAGCAGAACCAGCTGCTGGGGAGCTTCTTTGGAGTTTCCTGCTTGAGACCTAGGACCCTGCCACGGCTACCAAGTAAGAAGGGGAGAAGGACTTCTGTTGGAGTGGTTTAGGCTCCCCTGAGCTGGAAGGCTCTGGGGGGCCTGAGCTAGTGGAAGCATCCCTGTCCTCCATAATGGAGGCTCATAAAGCTGGGGGCAGTGGTTTTGTCAGTGAAACAGTGAATACTGTGGTGGAATGGCATAGAGACGTTAAAAAAGCAAAAGAAGGTTTGGTGAGCTTGCAATATGAACTTAAAAAGAGGGTAAACAAGTATGGACAATCCTGGAAACCCTCATTTTTGAGCAGTAACCCACAGTTGGTCAAACTGAGGAAACAGATAGAGGAACAAAAAATGTTGGTGAAAAGCCTGGAGGAAAAAGGCGGAATGTTTGGTGAAGGGCTGAGGAATCAGCAAAGATTTAATCAGATGAAAGGAAAAGAAGAGATGAATATTGATGAAGGTGTGAAAGCAGTCAATGAGGTGCCGGAGGTAAAACCATCAGGAATGTTGTTTTCACAGCAAAGTGGAGTACAAGCTGCAGGATACAGTGGATTCTTTGGTGCAGCAGTACCGGTAACAAGCAGTTTTTCTGCACAAGACGTGCAAAATGTACAAACAGAAAATGGTTTGCAGCAGAATGGGAACAGTGTTTCTCAAATAAGTGTGCAGTTTCCAGGACAGTACCAGGCTTTTCCTGGTGGGCCTTATGGGCAATATAACATGCAGAATGTATCATATATGCATAATCATGCTAGTATGTTAGGCATGCAGCAGCAGAATGTTCCATATTCTCACCCTCCCTTTTTTCCCTATGCAAACCAAAGCTTGAATCCTCATGTTGTTTTCCCTAGTGTGTCAAATCCCTCCCTGGTTTGTGGTTCCCCTGTCTCTGTATCTCCTGTGAGTGTTTCCCCCGGCTGCTTTTGGAATGCAGAATTTGAACTTGCCTGTGGGTAATCTTGCAATGTCTGGGACTGAAAATAGAGCGCAGCGGACAGCTGACAGTTCTATTTTTGGAAATGTTCCCTCAAGGGAGACCCCTGCAGTTTGCTCTGGGGGAAAGCAGGGATCTCCCTTAGTCAAGATGGCGTCGGGTGTCTCTTTCGGCGTGGGGGCGGGGCTTGGCGGCTCGTCGCTGTGGGGAAACAGTTTGGGGGGTACAAGCGCCTTTTGGGGAGGAAAGGGGAGCCCGGGGACGGCGGTTTCAGGTGTGAAGGACTTTCCTTCACCCCTGGAGAAAGCGGCGAGTAATGGTGGAAGTTTGCCGAAAACCGGAAGTGATGCTGGAGCGGGCCACATCACTTCCGGTACGGCGAAAACAAGCGCAGCACAGTTTGGAACCTCAGGAGGGATGACAGAGGGAGAGAGTGTGGCGGTTCAAGCACAGAAGGAAAGGGGCACGAGTGACAAAGGTGGTGAGGACAATAGGGGACAAAATACTGGCAGGATTGACCAGGTAAAAGATAGTAGTTTAAAAAATGGTGGTGCTTTGGTGGGGAAAAGAAGAGTGGAGGGGACAAGAGAGGGTGGAAGGGTGGGAAAAAAATGATTGGTGGATCATGAGGAGGGGGAGGGGGGGTTGAATGGAACAGGTAAAAACATGATACAAGAAAAAGGGGTTGCTGTAGAAGCAAGTGTGCAGCAGAAACAGAATAATGGGAGCACATCTATGCAAGTAAATGAAAGAACAATGTCTTATGCGCAAATGTTAAAGAAAACAAATGATGGGTGTATGGCAGTTGCCAAAAATGATGAGTATGGAATGTCAGCCCGGAATCGCCGGAATTTGGTGCGGGTTTGTTATGGGAGTGGTAATAGAACAGTATATAACCGAAAAACGTTTATACAGTTATTGCTAAAAATGGGTTTCAAGGCGGTGGATTTTTACGCTATCTTGGCTCCTGAAAATCCCCCCTCATTTTTTGATGTCAGCTTCTTGTCCCCAACGGGTCTGGACACTTTCTGGGAGAAATATGAAAGGGTTTGGAAAACAAGTGAAGAGTGGAAAGGTTTGCTTCCCCAGACTGTGTCCAGGCAGTCGTTGGACAAGAAGGTGACAATCGTGGTCCTGAATGAGTCCATTCCTGTACATGATTTATTAGTATGGTGAAAGAATTATGGGGTACCTTTGTCTGCTCCAAAAAAGGTAATGGATGAGTTCGGGATCTGGGGGGGGGGGTGGTTGGGAGCTGATGGTGAGATTGGACAGAGTGGGGAACGTGGTAAAGCACATCCCCACTTCTGTCTTTATTGGTAGGGACAGAGTGACGTTTTTTTATCAGGGGCAGCCTCGGGTTTGTTATAAATGCGGTTCACGCAGCCATTATAGCATATCTTGTAAAGAGTTAAAGTGTTCGCGATGTCATGGTTTAGGCCATTTGGCAAAAGATTGTAAAGACATCAGGTGTAGCATTTGTTTGAAAATTGGTCATCCCTACTCGCAGTGCCCCGAATCACTATCCAATATGGGAGAAGATGTATTGAAGGAAATGGAAACAATTTTGAAAGAAAGTGAGGAAGAGGTTGCCCCTGATGAGGAATCGTCACGGTCCGAATCCACTGCCTTGAAGCCCCAATCCATTATCCCGCCTTTTTTGTCGGTGTTGAAATCGGCAATTTTACCCCCTCCCCCGCCTTCCTTGTCCCCCGATAGTTTTAAATCTTTGGGAAAGCCTGAAGGTGAAGAGTCTAACCATGCCTCCGGTCTTGATGATTCTGGAGGAGAGAAAAATATATTCTCCTTTCCTAAAAAGGATACTCCTGTGGAGGAGGTGAAGCTGCCTGAGGAAGAGAAAGGTGAAAAGGGAAAGATGTTTAAAAAACCTGGTGAAAATATATCAGGTGGGAAGGGCCCAGAGAAAGAGAAGGAGAAAAAAGGGAAATAAAAAATTAAACAGAAGGTGGGAGAGAAGGGAAAAGGGGAGGAGGTGTCTGAACTTTCAACAGGGACAGAAAAGGGAAAAATAATGAGTAAAAAAGATAGAAGGAGAATGTTGTCTGGGAAAAAGTCTAAAGAGAAACTAGAAGAGATTAGGAAAGCTAAAGTCACTGTAGTGAGAGTCCTTGTCTGATCATTCGGATCAGTCCTTAAATAGTGATAGTGATTTATTTGAAGAAGAGGATGATGTCTCTGTTAAGGGGAAAACGGAAGACATGGAAGTATCTTCCTCTAAGGAGGAAGAAAGTACAGTTTGAAGAAAGGGTAAGCAATTTCCTTTTCATTTATCCTGATGGAGGTTCCCCCCCCCTTTGAAACTAGCAACCATTAATGTTGCTAGTATGAGATCTGTAAGTGCTCGTAAGGAAGCCATATTTTTTCTCGGTCAGTTTGATGCCGACATTTTATTTTTGCAAGAGACCAGGCTTCAAACATTGTCTGACATTCATGAAGCCAAGAGGGATTGGTACTTTGGTCCCTCTTATTGGTCTCTTGCGGCTGAGCCTTATACTGGGGTGGCGGTCCTTTTTAAGACCGATATGGTAACTTTCCGGCGGGTAAGTGAGATTGAGATGGGGAGATGTTTGGTCATGGACGTCTCTGTGAGGGGGCAGGACTTGAGGTTGATTAATATCTATGGACCTCAGTCTGAGAGGGAGAGGAAGCGCCTCTTCGCAGAGATCAAGCCATTTCTGTTTACAGCCCAGGAGGTGGTCTTTGGTGGTGATTTCAATACCGTAGTTAGGCTCAAGGACAGGAGAGGTGCCAAGACCCGCCTGGGCTATGACAGTAATTTTTTGAATAGTATGGTTAGGGATGCTGGTCTAGTGGATGTGCATATAAAGCACATCCCAGATGACACAGGGTTTACGTATTTCTGTGGTGAGCGTAAGAGTAGGATAGATAGGTTTTTTGTTAAAGAGAGCTCTGCTACCTCATCTCCAGGGGTGCGGGTGGTAGAGTTCTCTGATCACTGTATACTGTCTATGGTATTGAATGTTTCAGATGTTCCTCCTAAGGGAAGGGGTATTTGGAGATTAAATTCGTTACTATTGAAGGAGGAAAGTGTAAGACAATCTTTCAGGGAGTTTTTTCAGGCACAGGTTACTTTGCTGGACTGTTGTGACAGTAGGTCTGAGTGGTGGGAGATGGTTAAGAAACGGGCAGTAGGTCTTTTCAAGAACCTAGCAAAAAGGAGAGCATTTGGTAAATATGTTACCTACCAGCGTCTGAGACGGAAACTGGAAATCGCTGTTTCGGGGGATGGTGATCCTGTAGAGATCGTAAGGATCAAGGGTTTGCTGCGCAAGAGTCAATATGATCGGCATGCTTCTTTGCTTCTGGAAAGGGATTATGGTAAAAATCACTCGCCAGACCCTTATCAGAATTGTAAACAAGGTGTAGCAGTTAAGATCATTTATGGTCTCAAGGATAGTACGGGATCTCTGGTAAAGTCCAGAGCAGGGATTCTGGAAATCGTGAGATCTTTTTATGCAGAACTTTTGGGTAGCAGATCTCTTGATGAAACAGTGATGGAAACTTTCTTGTGTGATATTCCAGGGCTGGTAAATGTGGATATTCCTCTTGCGTTCTTGATGGAAAGAATTTCTGCTGAAGAAGTGGTGAAAGCCATAGAGCAACTTGCTATAAAAAAAACTCCAGGGCCAGATGGCTTGACGGCCGAATTTTATAAGGTTTTCAAGGACATTTTGGCCCCTGAATTGGCAGAGGTTTACAATCGCAGTCTTGCAGAGGAGGAGCTTCCCCCCTCTATGAGAGAATCAGCAGTTATTATTTTGTCAAAGGGTAAAGATTCTTCAATGATTGAGAATTGGCGGCCCATCAGCCTTCTCAATGTTGATCGAAAGATTCTGGCTAAAATAATTTTTTGGCGATTGAGCCAGGTGGCAAATATGGTACTTTCTCGCCAGCAGCATTGTTCTGTCCAGGGGAGAAGTACTCTTTCAGCCGTATTAACGGTCCGGGAGATTCTGAAAAGATGCAGGGCTGCTGGTTGGGGGAAATACTTGCTGGCGTTGGATCAAGCTAAAGCTTTTGATCGTGTTAATCATGAGTACCTGTGGATGCTCCTTAATAAATATGGTCTGCCGGGGAGGTTTATCAATTGGCTTAAAGTTTTATATAAAGGTGCTGAAAGTTTCCCGCTTGTCAATGGTTGGGTTGGACAGACCTTTGAGGTTAGATCTGGGGTGCGCCAGGGGTGTCCTTTGAGTCCCTTGCTATATGCCTTCGCCATTGATCCTTTCATAAGAAGGATTGAGGGTGGAGCGTTGTGTGGGGTGCCGTCGGGCATTGCTGGTGTACCTCCTCTCAGGGTTGTGGCCTATGCGGATGATGTGACTGTGGTGATCTCTGGACAGGAGGAGGCTGAAGGCGTTTGTGCAGAGGTTGCCCGTTACTCATTAGCATCAGGCTCCAAGATCAATCAGGATAAGTGTGAGGCTTTCTGGATGGGTAAGGAAAATGAGAACTTCTTGCTTCCGGTCTCTTTTCCAGCACCAAAAGAAAAGATTAAAATACTCGGCATAGAATTTGGCCCAGGTGACTATGGTCACCAAAATTGGGAAAGCAGACTAGGATGTGCTGAGGTTAAGGTGGTCCGATGGAAAGGTTGGCGATTGACTTTCAGGGAAAGGATTGACATAATCAAAACCTATTTGATTCCAATTATGTTATATGTCAGCTTTGTCTGTATTTTGCCAGTGTCTCTTCACACAAGGATCTACAGCTTGTTTTTCCAAATGCTTTGGGGAAATAAGATGAACCACGTTAAGAGGAATATCACTTACCGATCAAGGCAGAAGGGTGGCCTAGGAATGGTCAACCCAGTGGTTTTCTTTTCTCTGTTATTTATTAAAAACAACTTTGGTAGAATGTATGCAGAGGAACTGCCTGGATGGATGGGTATTTTCCAGTCCTGGTTTAAACCTTTTTTCAGGCAGTAGGAAGAAGGAGGTTTGGTGAAAAGACTGAGAGCCAGTACGGACTATCTTCCGGCCTATGTTGCACCGTGTCTGAAAGTGATCCGGCAATGGGAACTGACGAAGGAGGATATTATTTAGATCCCTAGGAAATCCCTGGTGGAGAGAGTAGTTGAGACCTTTTTTCAGGATCCATTGGCCCTGAGAGATTGCCCAAGCCCAATTATGGAGGAGGGTTTGCGCTTGCTATGTTCTCCTAGGATTCCTAAAAAATTCAGGGATTTGGCTTGGCTTTCATGGTAGGCTCTTTGTTAGAGGAAATTTAAAGTTCATGGGAGATCGGGATCATGGTTGTCCTCATGAGGAGTGTGGAGGTGTGGAGGTGGAGGAGACCATGGACCATTTTCTATTGAACTGTTCCTTTAAGAAAGAAGTATACAAACAGGTGGGTAGGGCTTTAGGTATTCCCTTCCTTGAGCGGCTTAGTTACGCGGAGTGGACATATGATGCATTCAATAACCGGGGGTCATTTAATTTGGACACTTTATTTTTAGTTAGCTTAGTGATTCGGTATTACACTTGGAATGCACGGTGTCAAATTACGATCCATCAGAAAGTCCTCCCTGTCCAGGTGGTGGTGCATGGCATTATTGGTGAGGTTGGGAAAATTCGGGGTCTTGAGGAGAAGAGGTTGAGTCAGGAGGAATGGCGTCTGCTTTGGCAGAACGTCAGACCTCCTTGATTTGGCCAAATCTCCTTGTGGTGAGCTTTCTATTTCTTCTCACTTAGTTAGAAATTCAAATTTGAGGAATGGCTTGCAAACATAGGTGGAGTGAGATTGCTTAGTCTTTCTTACTGATATATATAAATAGTGTAAATATTATGTTGTGATATTGAAGTTAAAGAATTTTTGGTTCTTGAGTTTTCTCCCTTTTCAGGAAAATGGACTTGATATGGACTGAATATTAAGCTATTTTGAGGCAAGAGGCCTAATGTTTGTTATTGTGTTTATTTGGTTACTTTCATATTTTTGTATAAAATAAGTTGTGGTATTCTTTAATAAAGAATTACTATGCATTGCCTGCTGCCAGTGCCACATGTCACTCCACCTCCTCCTGCTGCTGTTGTATTTATCCTGCTGATGTCAGTGGTCCCACCGCCAGGGTCCACACTATGCATTGCCTGCTGCCAGTGCCACACGTCACTCCACCTCCTCCTACTGCTGCTGTTGTATTTATCCTACTGCTGTCAGAGGTCCCACCGCCAGGGTCCACACTATGCATTGCCTGCTGTCAGTGCCACACGTCACTCCTCCTCCTACTACTGCTGCTGTTGTATTTATCCTA
Organism: Hyperolius riggenbachi; assembly: GCF_040937935.1. Lineage (NCBI taxonomy): Eukaryota > Metazoa > Chordata > Amphibia > Anura > Hyperoliidae > Hyperolius > Hyperolius riggenbachi. The sequence continues at coordinate 174,385,390 of NC_090655.1, forward strand.
CTGCTGTCAGTGGTCCCACCGCCAGGGTCCACACTATGCATTGCCTGCTGCCAGTGCCACACGTCACTCCACCTCCTCCTGCTGCTGTTGTATTTATCCTGCTGCTGTCAGTGGTCCCACTGCCAGGGTCCACACTATGCATTGCCTGCTGCCAGTGCCACACGTCACTCCACCTCCTCCTACTGCTGCTGTTGTATTTATCCTACTGCTGTCAGAGGTCCCACCGCCAGGGTCCACACTATGCATTGCCTGCTGTCAGTGCCACACGTCACTCCTCCTCCTACTGCTGCTGCTGTTGTATTTATCCTACTGCAGTCAGTGGTCCCACCGCCAGGGTCCACTATGCATTGCCTGCTGTCAGTGCCACATGTCACTCCTCCTCCTACTGCTGCTGCTGTTGTATTTATCCTCCTGCTGTCAGTGGTCCCACCGCCAGGGTCCACACTATGCATTGCCTGCTGCCAGTGCCACACGTCACTCCACTTCCTTCTGCTGCTGTTGTATTTATCCTACTGCTGTCAGAGGTCCCACCGCCAGGGTCCACACTATGCATTGCCTGCTGTCAGTGCCATACGTCACTCCTCCTCCTACTGCTGCTGTTGTATTTATCCTGCTGCTGTCAGTAGTCCCACCTCCAGGGTCCACACTATGCATTGCCTGCTGCCAGTGCCACACGTCACTCCACCTCCTCCTGCTGCTGCTGTTGTATTTATCCTACTGCTGTCAGAGGTCCCACCGACAGGGTCCACACTATGCATTGCCTGCTGTCAGTGCCACACGTCACTCCTCCTCCTACTGCTGCTGTTGTATTTATCCTGCTGCTGTCAGTGGTCCCACCGCCAGGGTCCACACTATGCATTGCCTGCTGCCAGTGCCACACGTCACGTTTTCAGTTTTGTTTTTTTAAGTACACCTATTTCAATGTGAATTCACTTTAAAAAAACACACAAAAAACCCCCGAATTCATGAATACGAATTTTTAACGAATTTTTAGGCGTAACCTCAAACCGAATATGAACTCGAACTGAATTTCGTGGTCGAAGGCGAATTCGAATTCGAATGTCATGCGGACCCGAATTCGAATGTACCCGAACCGAATTTTGGTACATCTGAGCATGCCTGCTTGCTATACTTGCATTATTGGTGATTCTGCAGATCACCATATAATCAGGTATAGTGTCTGGATTATTGGTGATACTGCAGATCACTCAATAACCAGACATCAGGTATTTGCTGACACCAATCGTTACAAGGAGATTTTAGTGCAAAGGTGTTGTAAATACTTTCTTTCAAAATTATATATACCTTACAGGCTGGATGTAAATGGGTTGGGAGAGGAGAGGGCAGAACAGGTCTGGCAATTCAAGAGGTGGAGGCAATTGATTTATACAGGGGAGGAGGAGGTTGAGAATTCTGATTAAGTGTGTTCTCTTGTTTTTGTATAGATTGTAAAATATTGTAAATAAGTGTGTAACTTCTTTTATAAATAGACATATTACGAAGCCTGATGATGAACTAATTATAGCCCATTGAAACAGTATACCTATCATGGTGACTGCATAATTTACAGGTGCTATTTTTAGACTGAAGGTAAAAAAAAAATCTGAAACAGTCTGTATGCATGTTGGATTATTGTAACTCTGTAATATTAAGAAGCTGACACGTCATTGCATTCCAGGGGATCCGGAGGCGTGGCTAGCTTCCAGGTGCAACTATGGATAATTTGCATATTTCAGCAGTGATGCACTGGGAGACATTGCAAATACATTTGTTTTCTTTCGCATATTTAAATATGTTTCTGTTTTACCTATAAGTAGAATCCAACAAAGGACCGGCACCACTGTCGTGTATTATAGCTCAAGTACTTTAATGAAACATCACAAGCAACGACAGACTGCTGTTTCGGCCTATCATAGGCCTTTGTCAAGTTGCAGAAAATGATACAACCATAAAATGCTCAACATCAAACTTATATACATACATGCACCACCCATTAGGTGCAAGAAGACCAATCCTGACCAGGCAGTATAGGCGGACCTGAAGGAAAACATACATTGCACAAAATCAGGTGGATAAGATTTGAACAGGCACTCACCTGTGGCATAATAGCGGAAAAAACGCCGCTCAGATGGCCCCAGACGCGCCGCCAATACGCTCAATTATTCAAGTTTTCCTCCTGAACGCGTCAAGAGCAGTATTCCCCGTAGTCAGTTTGTTAGAGTTGATAGAATTGTCAGCGAGCCTGGGGTCTGTGAGACACGTAAGGCAGAGTTGGCGTCCAAGTTTCGTTCTCGTGGGTATCCAGCTGATAATTTGGTATTTGATGCGACATCTCGATGTTCCAGGCCTAGGCAGATTAATCGTATACCCTTTGTTTCAACTTATAACACTTGTAGCGATTTAAAGAGGAGCTGTTAGGTATAAGGTCTCAGAGAAAATAAACACATATATCAGTAGCTAAAGATTGGCTGTACTTACATTACATATGCATTTCACTGTCCACGTTTGGATTTCACAGAATTTGTATATAGTATATGCAGAGATAGATGCTCCTGACAGCTCATGGCAGGTTCCATGTTTTTCTGTCAAATGTGTCGTCATGTCCTGCCTGCTTCCTGATCACAGATAAGCTGGTACTAAATAACACAGTGTGCAGTGAATATTAATGAGCCATGTGGCTAGGAACAATAGCTGACTCCTGCAGTGTACTCTGCCCGAGATTTATCAGTGCTACGCGATTACAAGCTGCTGTAACGTCTCATTAGCAGCCGAGGGGAGAGCCCCAGAATGCTTTGCAGTATGGCATGCGGCTTGCGTCTTCTTAAGAATAACAGCCTTGCTGATAAGCACACATCAAAGGTAACTGAGATTTTTATCTTCACTAATTGCTTTTGGGCTTCCTTCTAAACTGTTTAACACAGGAGAATAGAGGTTTAAATTAGCTTCTGCAGCCTGACAGTTACTCTTTAATAGCGAGATCTTTACGTTGTCATTGGTGCATCTTGCGCGATGGCTTACCAAAAGTACCTGAGTTTCGTTACCCCCCTTTAATGTCCTTTCGTCGAGCTCCCACGGTTAGGGACAAGTTACGCACTCGTGTCACTCATAGACCACAGGCTCATCGGGGAAAGAATGGCATGTACCCATGCATGGCGTGCCACATGTGTGGCAACGTCATGCGTGGCAACACATTCCATCATCCCACCTCAGGTGTCACCTTCCATATTCGTGACAGATTCACATGTGACTCTACTTATGTAGTATACCTTATCAAGTGTCCCTGTAGCTACATTTATGTAGGGATGACTACGCAGAGTCTTAAATGCCGCATGTCATCACACAAAACTGCAATCAGAAATTATACTGCAGGACAAGCTGTGTCAGATCACTTTACTATGTGTCAACATAGCGTAGCTCAATTTAAGGTTATGGCAATTGATGGGGTACCTAAAGATTGGAGGGGAGGAGATTGGGTTAAGGAATTACTCCGTAGGGAAGACGGGTGGATCAAGAGACTAGGAGCTATGGATAGAGCAGGTTTAAATAGGGAAATTGATTTCTCTTTCTGCATATGATGATTGTTCCACTGTTTGCTTTATGTAATAGATGTGTATTGTGATGCACTTACTTTATTCTGATTTTATGTGTTTTTATCTTTACAGATCATCCTGATCCGGCAGGTTATGTGGCAGCGCTTTTATCGTCACTGACAGTGGGTTGTAAGTATAGTACGGCATGTATATGTGTGTGTGTGTTTATGTGCGTAGCCATGGCTACGCTTTCTAGTCGCACCGCCCACTGTCATCTTGACAGAGCCTCTCGGTGTCCCCATTGGACGTTTGCCGGTTGCGATGATTGGGCGCCAGCGGGTCATGTGATCATGACATCACTTCCGCCCCTGCCGGACGAGTTACTGGCGATATTGAGCGTATTGGCGGCGCGTCTGGGGCCATCTGAGCGGCGTTTTTTCTGCTATTATGCCACAGGTGAGTGCCTGTTCAAATCTTATCCACCTGATTGGTGGTTTTTGTGCAATGTATGTTTTCCTTCAGGTCCGCCTATACTGCCTGGTCAGGATTGGTCTTCTTGCACCTAATGGGTGGTGCATGTATGTATATAAATTTGATGTTGAACATTTTATGGTTGTATCATTTTCTGCAACTTGACAAAGGCCTATGATAGGCCGAAACAGCAGTCTGTCGTTGCTTGTGATGTTTCATTAAAGTACTTGAGCTATAATACACGATAGCGGTGCCGGTCCTTTGTTGGATTCTACTATTACGACCCTTTGGTACTGGGGTGGGGCCTGGGCACGCATTTATTCTTGGATTTTATCGGTGCTCCTGGATCCATTTTTTGTCTGTTTTACCTATAGACTTGACGTATTAAAAAAAATGGAAACACTTTATGCTTTCTACATTATGTTGTGCTACTTACTGGAAAAGTTATCATTTTTTTAATGAGGATTCAAGTCGCAGCTTCAGAATGTTAAACATTTGTCAAACACAAATGTGTTTGGCAAATATGTGCAGGACAAAGATAAAGCTGGCCCTACACAAGATTTCCACCCAATTTTCCAAAATAATCGATTCCTTTCTGAAAGGAATCAATTCAGAAGGATTTGATTCCTAACACACTGCACAGTGCAACAGATGGAAGAGATGGAAGCAGCTCTAAGCATGAGCTCCTGAAAGCCCACCTAATTTTACCTTGTAATGAGCAACTAAAGGGAAATAATCTGAAAAATGAAGCAGCCTATGGAAGACTACAGCTTAAAATGCAAACAATCTGAATGAAATCTGAAGGAAAAGAAGGAAAAACAATAAAAGACACCAAAAAGGATTATCAAACTAGACCACTCAGAGGAAAGGCAGAGAAGATCAAAGGAAAAGCAAGCAGCAACAGACCAAATCCTGTCAACCAACAGATCCTAACAGCAGAAATCATCTCCAGAACCGGCCAAGTCTGCAGAACAGAGTCCTTTGAGGTAAGGGCATTCTGCTAAATATTACATACTCTATAGCAATAAGAACAGTTTACTTAGCCATTTTACAATGGGAAGCTTAAAACCAGCAGAACAAAAGACTAGCAGCCATGTTACAAATGAGCCCAGCACAGCCAGCAGGGGGTCTCTGTCTGACGCACGTCAAAAAAGGGCGTCGGGAAAAAGGGCGCGGGGTGTAAACGATAAGCGTTGTGCTGTATTTTGTTTACAAATGTTTTACAAATTTATAAATCATTAAATAATGTGTATGAAATCGGCAATTGTGAAAACGTTAATCTTCCCTGTTTCAAAAGTGAAACTTATAATTACGTTTCTTAAAAAAACGATAATATATGTTTAATCGTTATAATTGAATATTGTTGTGAATAACCTTCATTTATTGTTTCTTCTTATAATAAAATCTGAAAATATTGATTATAACGATGATATAAATATAACTACGTTCGTAATAAGTGTTGTAAAACATTAGTAAGTATTACTAAAATTTTACTAAAACTATACCTAACCCTACTCTCACACAGAACCCTCCCTGTACCTATCCCTAACCCCTAGACCCCCCTGGTGGTGCCTATCCCTAACACCCCCCTGGTGGTGCCTATCCCTAAGACCCCCCTGGTGGTACCTAACCATAACCACCCCCCTGGTGGTGTATATTGTACTGTAAATATACCTAACCCTACTCTCACACAGAACCCTCCCTGTACCTATCCCTAAACCCTAGACCCCCCTGGTGGTGCCTAAACCTAAGACCCCCTTGGTGGTGCCTAAACCTAAGACCCCCCTGGTGGTGCCTAAACCTAAGACCCCCCTGGTGGTGCCTAACCCTAACCACCCCCCTTAGTGATCGCTTTATTATGTGGATAATAATGTTTTACAAATAGTGACTGTAAAAAATATATTGCAATTTACGTTACATACAGATCGCTTTATTTTGTGAATAATGTTTTACAAACAGTAAGGGATAACATTTTAAATAATGTTTTAGTTAAATAGGATAAATATGTTTAGTATTTTTATAAACGTTATTCGTCACGGGTGCATTTTCTAAACGTAAATCATCACAAGCACAGTTATAAAACATAAAAAATCTCTGGGCGCCGTTTGTAAAACGTTATTAATCTCTGGCGCCCTTTTTTCTTGTTTGGTGCCCATTAAACGATAACTTTCTGACAGGATGCTTGCGGCAGGGCAAGACAGAAGTTGGATGGTTAAGGCCAGGTAGTCGGCTACCTGTCGGTCCAGGTGTTGGTGGAGGGTGGATCCGGAAGCGCTAAGGCAAGGCGTTGGACTAAAGAATGTCCACATGTTCGACATCACCATGAGATTGTTGGAGTGTCCTGTCCTTGCCTGAGTGGACATGGGAGGAGGATTACTGGCAGTGGTACCTTTATTGCGTTGTGCTGTGACATCACCCTTATACGCATTGTAAAGCATACTTGCCAGCTTGTTCTGCACGTGCTGCATCCTTTCTGCCTTCTGGTGAGTTGATAACATGTCCGCCACGTTGGATCCAGACGTATTATCCATCTCCTCTTGCTCTTCCTCAGTGACGTCAGGTAAGTCCTCCTCCTCCCCCCAGCCACGAACAATACCACGGGAACATCGAGCAGCACAAGCTCCCTGCGACGCCTGCTGCGGTTGTTCTTCTGCCGCCGCCGCCTCCTCCTCCTCCTCCAAAGAAACACCTTCCTCATCCGAGTCTGATTCCTCTTCCCCACACGACTCTTCCTCCTCCTCCCCCTCTGTGCTGCCTCAGGTGTTGAGGAAACATCTGGTTCTGATAAAAATTGCTCCCATTACTCTTGCTGCCGTAACTGTTCCTCTTCACGCTCCTCCACAGCTTAATCCACCACTCTACGCACGGCACGCTCCAGGAAGTAAGTGTAGGGGATCAAGTCGCTGATGGTGCTTGCACTGCGACTCACCAGGTTGGTCACCTCCTCAAACGGCTGCATGAGCCTGCATGCATTTCGCATCAGTGTCCAGTTGTTGGGCCACAACATCCCCATCTCTCCAGATCGTGTCCTTCTACTGTAATTGTACAGGTACTGGGTGACTGCTTTCTCCTGTTCTAGCAGGCGAGAGAACATGACCAGGGTCGGATTCCAGTGAGTCGGGCTATCACATATCAAGCGTCTCACCGGCAAGTTGTTTCTCCACTGAATGTCCGCAAAGCGTGCCACGGCCGTGTAAGACTGCCTGAAATGCCCACACAACGTCCTGGCCTGCTTCAGGACGTCCTCTAAGCCTGGGAACTTTGACACAAATCTTTGTATGACTAGATTCAGCACATGTGCCATGCAGGGTACATGTGTCAGCTTTCCCAAATTCAAAGCAGAAAGGAAATGGCTGCCGTTGTCACACACCACGTTGCCGATCTCCAGCTGGTGTGGGGTCAGCCACTGATCCACCTGTTTGTTAAGAGCAGCCAGGAGAGCTGGTCCAGTGTGACTCTCCGCTTTGAGGCAAGACATGTCTAATATGGCGTGACACCATCTTACCTGGTATGCAGCATAGGCTCTGGGGAGATGGTGCTGTGTAGCTGGAGAGGAGATGGCAGCACCAGTAGAGTTGAACTGCCACTCAGCCAAGGGGGAGGAGGAGGACGACAGCGAAGAGGATGTAGCAGGGGGAGTAGGAGGAGAAGGAGGTGGCAGGAGGCCTGCCTGCAAGCCGTGGAGGTGTCACAAGTTGGTCCGCTGCACAGCCACATACTCCCTGCTTCCCATAGTTCACCAGGTTGACCCAATGGGCTGTGTAAGTAATGTAGCGGCCCTGACCGTGCTTACCAGACCAGACATCCATGGCCAGGTGGACCCTTGACCCAACGCTGTGTGCCAGAGATGACACTACTTGCCTCACGGTACAGTTTGGGTATAGCCTTTTTAGAGAAATAATTGTGGCCTGGTATCTTACACTGGTATCTGTTGTAAGGTATCTTACAACCGATACCTTACACTGTATCTTACACTGGTATCTTTTGTAAGGGTGGTCTTGACAGTGAGGGTTTCAATTGGGGGGTTTGTGACCTCTTTATGTCGGAAGGTCTGCATGTCAGCAGACATTATTTCTTTGTTTGCCAAACAAAAAGAATTGTTATTTTTCACCAATTTATCCTCCTGGTCCGTCACTGTCCTTCCGCTTTAAGAGTTGTAAGGGAACTCACTCTTTGTGATAGTAATCAATTGGTTGGTTACATTTTGGCGCAGTCGGCAGGATGGACTCTTACATCAATAGATCAGGAGAGAACCTGGGGTCAGACGTACCAACTATGGGTGTGGGATCCACTGAGAGAGCTCCATTAAGGGAGAATGTAGATTTTACCATGTCCATGACTTTGACTCCTATTGGTATTTTATCTACCTACTTACCTAAATTTACTGGTAATAATATGCCTCTGAGAGATTGGGCAGAGCGTATTCAAAGTGCTATCAAAGCATATAAAGTCCCAGTTGATATGCATCGGGAAGTAGCCATCTTGGCTTCTGAGGGTGATGCACGGAAAACAATAATTAATGCCAGTCGGGATCTTCCTGTTAGTTTAGAAGACATTTTGGAGATACTTGAAGACATATACGGGGACCCCTCTGACCTACACGTAGTGCGGAAGAGGTTCATGGATCGAACCCAGCGGGAGCAGGAGAGCATACCTCAGTTTGCTAATACCCTAGAAGAACTGATGAGAGCTATACAAAAAAAAGAAAGAAGCGGAAGATTCTTACCAGAACAATGGGATGTTTTCCTGGCTGAAAGACCAGTTTGTGTTGGGATTACGGAGCCATGTAGTAAGAAGGGCAGTAAATAATAAGTTAGAATTATGCACTGCTATTTCCTTTCAATTGACTAGCTATCAAATATCAACAAGAGGAAGAAATTACTCAATTGGCCATGCGACAACCAAATTCTGATGCAAAGGAAAATGGAATTGAGAATAGTCATACCGCCCATACCTATGCCAGCAAAAAGGGGGAAGAGGCCATTGAGTTAGGTCATATTTTGAAGCAAATGCAAGAAGATATTGCTAAGCTAAGATTACGCCAAGAAGTCTGACGAGAAGAATACCATGGGCCCAGGGAATCTACTCAGAATAGGAATGACCAACCATTCACCTGCTGGAACTGCCGAAAAGAGGGACATTTTGCCCATAATTGTCCTAGACCTCAACGATTTGCTTGCAATGGAAGCAATCAGAATTTAAACTAGAGCCTCCCAGGGTTGAAGGTCGGACGTTGGGAATGGCTACTCAGACCTATGTGCAGCAGGAGACAGGGCCAGTAGTAGGAAATTGTCATTTTATTAAAATTAAGTTAGAAGGGAAAGAGGTTGATGGCTTGTTAGACACAGGATCCCAAGTGACTACCATTTCAGTGGCGTATTTTGCAAGAAATGTTCCTGGAAAAATTCAGGATTTGGAGGTGTCTTGGATTGAGCTGGCAGCAGCCAATAATTTATACAAAGATAAGGGTAGAGGAGCTCCACAGGATTGTTAGTAAGCGGCTCCTTAACAACCACCTTTGCTGCCGTGACCAGGATAGATCCTCTTCACCTTTCAGGTATCCCCTGATGACGGCGGAAGGCCGAAACTAGTCGGGAAGAGAGCGGGCTGGACACCACTGATTGCTTTCCATGTCCTAGAGTACCACAAGGGTGGGAAGCGATATTTCCAGAGGGGGTCCTATATTAGCATAGGACCCTCCTGATGTAAGTGATTCTGTTATTTTTGTTTGATGTGCTTTGCATGGAGGAATAAAAGTTTTTATTTTTATCCACTGAGAGAAATCCTTTTCTGCTTCTCTGTTTTGGTGCACTGAGCCACACAGGAGGAATGCAGATCTAAAGTGCTATCTCTGGAGGTGGATTGGATTGTCTGTGTGCTTGAGACAACATAATGACTAGCGCTGTGACATTGTATGACTAGCAGCCAATAATTTGCCCATCCCAGTCAAAGGAATTATTTGTATGGAATGGATATTACCCTTTTCAGTATGGCTTCAACATGCAATTTCCTGGACATGTTCAGAACTTTACAGGAAACCAGTTAAGAGCATATAACAGTACAGATATGAATATGTTGTCAAAAGACAGCAATTTTCAGAATATGCAAAATTTTCCCTTTTCCCAAACCTCTCCCCTTTTTCCCTTTGTTACCCAAAACCTAAACCCTCATGTGCAATCACCTAATGTGGTCAATTCCTTCCCTAGTTTTGTTTCCCCTGTTTGTGTGAGCCCTGTAAGTCCTTATGCGCAGTCTGTACCAGAGAACGTTTGGATTGTTGAAGAAAAAGTTAAAAGTAGTAATGTGTTTTCCCCTGTAGGGGGTACTAATGGTTTTGGTACCTTGAATTTCTCTTTCCAGGGACAGACCCCTGCAAGCGAGCCTTCAGTTAGGATGGCGCTTGGTGTGGCGGCAGGCATGTCTGGGCAAAGCTCTGCAGCTGCAATACGAAGTGTGCAGAGCTTGCCCTCAGCAAAGATGGCGCCGGGCAGCATTTTCGGCGTGGGGGCGGTTACCGGAAGTGACGGAAGCGTCACTTCCGGTCCAGCAGCGGTGAAAGCTGGAAAAGATGCGGCGGTTTCCCCTAAAGGGGAGAAGAAGCAGAGCGAGACTGGTGCGGCGGTTTCGGCGGTAGAAGTGGTGGAAGGGGCAGGCAAGACTTTTATACCAGAAGGTGAGGGTATAAAAGAGAAAGTGGAAGTCCCTGGAAAGTTGCCTTTGGAAGGGCCAGCAGGGAAAAACGCTACAAATGGTAGAATTGGCCAGGTTAAAAATGTATTGTCTGGAAATCAAGGGGGGAAAAGAAGAGGGGAGAGGAATGGTAATGATCTATATGGTGCTAAAGGGAAAAGGAGGTTGGTGGGGAGGTCAGGAGGTGATGGAAATAATGAAGTAAAGCAGAACAATATGGAAAATGATGGGAGAAATGCTGTAATAAGTGGTATGGATCAGAGTACAGCAAAAGATGTTGTTAAACAGAATGGTGGAAAATCATATGCACAAATGGTCAAGCAGGGGAATGTTAATGCTAAAACTCCTGTGTTGCAAGATGAAGCTGGTCAATCTTCTAGGAATAGGAGGAATTTGGTCAGAATAAGTTATGGTAGTGAAGAGGGAGATACGTATACAAGAAAAACCTTTATTCAATTATTGATGAAAATGGGGTTCAGAGCGGTGGAGAGCGGTGGATTTTTATGCCATTTTGACTCCCGAAACCCCCCCCCCCTCTTATTTCGATGTCAGCTTTTTGTCCCCGACGGGTCTGGACACTTTCTGGGAGAAATATGAAAGTACATGGAAAAATAGTAAAGAGTGGAAAAGTTTGTTCCCCCAGACTGTGTCCGGGCGGTCGTTGGACAAAAAGGTGACAATCGTGGTCCAGAATGAGTCCATCCCTGTGCATGACCTTATGGTGTGGATTAAAAATTATGGGGTGCCTTTAAACGCTCCAAAGAAGGTGATGGACGAGTTCGGGATCTGGGGGGGGGTGGTTGGGAGTTAATGGTAAGATTGAACAAGGTGGGAAATGTGGTCAAGCACATTCCCACATCAGTTTTCATAGGCAGAGATCGGTTGACGGTTTTCTACCAGGGGCAGCCTCGTGTTTGTCACAAGTGCAACTCGAGAAGTCATTATAGTATTTCCTGTCCAGAACAGAAATGTTCTCGGTGCCATGAGTTAGGGCACTTGGCAAAAGATTGTAAATTAATCAGATGTAGCATTTGTCTCAAATTGGGGCATCCATATTCCCAGTGCCCTGAGTCATGGTCTAATATGGATCAGGAGATACATAAGGAAATGGAAAAAATTGTAGTGGAAGAAGGTATAGAGGCTGCCTCTGGTAGAGAGCCGTTACAGTCAGAATCCACCGTCCTGGAGCCCCAATCAATTGTTCCCAAATTTTTGTCAGTCTTGAAAGCACTGCCTCCACCATCTCCTCCTTCATCCTTGATGATTATGGATAAGAAGCAGGATAAAGTAGTGGAAGGGGTTGTTGTCTCTAAGAAAACAGACTCCAAAGGGGAGGAAAATATCCTTTTGGTTCCTATAAAAGACATTTCTTCTAAGGAGAAGGAAATGTCCAAGGGAGCAAAGGAAAAGGAAAATAAGGGGGAGGAAGTTTTAGTGGAAAAAAAGGAGGGTGAGAACAAAAACTCAGATATCCAGAAGGATTTAGAAGACACAAAAGAGGAGGAGGGAGGGTTCATAGAAATAAAAAAGAAAAATAGATCGGGTAAGGAAACAAGGGTTAAAAAGGTGGAGGAACCTAAACCATTGAAAGATGTGAAGTCTGCGAAAATAAGGAGACAGGAGAGGAGGAAGGAAGTGGCGGAGAAAAAGGCTGCAGGAAAATTGGAGAAAAGGGGAAAGAAAGAGAATTCTACATTACGAAACAAATATGATGTGTTGAGTGATGCATCAGAGAATGTAAATAGTGATGTGGAAGAGGATCTTTCTGATAATGATAAAGAGAATCCTGTGGATATGGATGTATCTTCCTCAAGGGAGGAGGATAGTGCAGTTTAGGAAAGTTTGGGCAATCTCCCTTTTTATTTATCCTGATGGAGGTTCCCCCCCTTTGAAACTAGCAACCATTAATGTTGCTAGTATGAGATCTGTAAGTGCTCGTAAGGAAGCCATATTTTTTCTCGGTCAGTTTGATGCCGACATTTTATTTTTGCAAGAGACCAGACTTCAAACATTATCTGACATCCGTGAGGTCAAGAGGGATTGGCACTTTGGTCCATCTTATTGGTCTCTTGCGGCTGAGCCTTACACTGGGGTGGCGGTCCTTTTTAAGACCGATATGGTAACTTTTCGGCGGATAAGTGAAATTGAGATGGGGCGATGTTTGGTCATGGACGTCTCTGTGAGGGGGCAAGATTTGAGGCTAATTCATATCTATGGGCCTCAGTCTGAGAGGGAGAGGAAGCGCCTCTTCACAGAGATCAAGCCATTCTTATTTACAGCCCAGGAAGTAGTCTTTGGTGGTGACTTCAATACCGTAGTTAGAGGACAGGAGAGGTGCCAAGACTCGCCTGGGCTATGACAGTAATTTTTTGAATAGTATGGTTAGGGATGCTGGTCTGGTGGATATGCATGTAAAGCACGCCCCAGATGACACAGGGTTCACTTATTTCTGTGGAGAGCGGAAGAGTAGGATAGATAGGTTTTTTGTTAAGGAGAGCTCTGCTACCTCATCTCCAGAGGTGCGGGTGGTAGAGTTCTCTGATCACTGTATTCTGTCTATGGTGTTGAATGTTTCAGATGTTCCTCCTAAAGGAAGGGGTATCTGGAGATTAAATTTGTTGCTATTGAAAGAAGAGAGTGTAAGACAATCTTTCAGGGATTTTTTTCAGGCACAGGTTACTTTGCTGGACTGTTGTGATAGTAGGTCTGAGTGGTGGGAGATGGTTAAAAAGCGGGCAGCAGGTCTTTTCAAGAACCTAGCAAAAAGAAGAGCTTTTGGTAAATATGTTACCTACCAACGCCTGAGGCGGAAACTTGAAATTGCTGTCTTGGGGGATGGTGATCCTGTAGAGATCAAAAGGATCAAGGAATTGTTGCACAAAAGTTTGTATGATCGGCATACTTCTTTGCTTCTGGAAAGGGATTATGGTAAAAACCACTCACCAGACCCTTACCAGAATTGTAAACAGAGTATAGCAGTTAAGATCATTTATGGTCTCAAGGATAGTACGGGATCTCTGGTGAAGTCCAGAGCAGGGATTCTGGAAATTGTGAGATCTTTTTATGCTGAACTTTTGGGTGGCAAGGACCTTGATAAGACAGTGATGGAATCTTTCTTGTGTGATATTCCAGGACTGGGAAATTTAGATGTTCCTCTTGCGTTTTTGACGGAAAGAATTTCTGCTGAGGAAGTGGTGAAAGCCATAGATCAGTTGGCTATCAAAAAAACTCCAGGACCAGATGGCTTGACGGCCGAATTTTATAAGGTTTTCAAGGACATTCTGGCTCCTGAATTGGCAGAGGTTTACAATCGCAGTCTTGCAGAGGATGAGCTCCCTCCCTCTATGAGAGAACCGGCAGTTATTCTTTTATCAAAGGGTAAAGATTCTTCAATGATTGAGAATTGGCGGCCCATCAGCCTTCTCAATGTTGATCGAAAGATTCTGGCTAAAATAATTTTTTGGCGTTTAAGTCAGGTGGCAAATGAGGTACTTTCTCGCCAGCAGCATTGTTCTGTCCAGGGTAGAAGTACTTTTTCAGCCGTATTAACGGTCCAGGAGATTCTGGAGAGGTGCAGGGCTGCTGGTTGGGGAAAATACTTACTGACGTTGGATCAAGCAAAAGCCTTTGATCGTGTCAATCATGAGTATCTGTGGATGCTCCTTAGCAAGTATGGTCTGCCGGGGAGGTTTATTGATTGGCTGAAAATGTTATATAGAGGTGCTGAAAGTTTCCCGCTTGTCAATGGTTGGGTTGGACAGACGTTTGAGGTTAGATCAGGGGTGCGCCAAGGGTGTCCTTTGAGTCCCTTGCTATATGCCTTTGCCATTGATCCTTTCATAAGAAGGATTGAGGGTGGAGCATTGTGTGGGGTGCCGTCGGGCATAATTGGTGTACCTCCTCTCAAGGTTGTGGCTTATGCTGATGATGTGACTGTGGTGGTCTCTGGGCAGGAGGAGGCGGAAGGTGTTTGTGCAGAGATTGCCCGTTACTCATTAGCATCGGGCTCCAAGATCAACCAAGACAAATGTGAGGCTTTCTGGATGGGTAAGGAAAATGAGAACTTCCTGCTTCCGGTCTCTTTTCCGGCACCAAAAGAAAAAATTAAAATACTTGGCATAGAATTTGGCCTGGGTGACTATGGTCACCGAAATTGGGAAAGCAGACTGGAAAGTGTCGAGGCTAAGGTGATCCGCTGGAAAGGTTGGCGATTGACTTTCAGAGAAAGGATTGGCATAATCAGAACTTATTTGATTCCAATTATGTTATATGTCAGTTTTGTCTGTATTTTGCCAGTGTCTCTTCACACAAGGATCTACAGCTTGTTTTTCCAAATGCGTTGGGGAAACAAGATGAACCACGTAAAGAGGAATATCACTTATCGATCAAGGCAGAAGGGTGGCTTAGGAATGGTCAACCCGGTGGTTTTCTTTTCCTTGTTATTTATTAAAAACAACTTTGGTAGAATGTATGCTGAGGAACTGCCTGGATGGATGGGTATTTTCCAGTCTTGGTTTAAACCTTTTCTTAGCTTTTCGGCAATGGGAAGTTGGGAACTGACGAAGGAGGATATTATCTTGATCCCTAGGAAAGCCCTGGTGGAGAGAGTGGTTGAGACCTTTTTTCAGGATCCATTGGCCCTGAGAGATTGCCCAGGCCCAATTATGGAGGAGGGTTTGCGCTTGCTATGTTCTCCAAGGATTCCTAATAAATTCAGGGATTTGGCTTGGCTCTCTTTTCATGGCAGACTCTTTGTTAGGGGAAATTTGAAGTTCATAGGAGATCGGGATCGTGGTTGTCCTCATGAGGAGTGTGGTGGTGTGGAGGAGACCATGGACCATTTCCTTCTGAACTGTTCCTTTAAGAAAGAGGTGTATAAACAGGTGGGTAGGGCTTTAGGTATCCCTTTTCTTGAGCGGCTTAGTTATGCGGAGTGGACATATGGGGCATTCAATAACCGGGGGTCATTTAATTTGGACACATTATTTTTAGTTAGTTTAGTGATTCGATATTACACTTGGCATGCACGGTGTCAAATTACGGTCCATCAAAAAGTCCTCCCTGTCCAGGTGGTGGTGCATGGCATTATTGGTGAGGTTGGGAAAATTCGGGGTCTTGAGGAGAAGAGGTTGAATCGAGAGGAATGGAGTCTGTTTTGGCAGAACTTCAGACTTCCTTGATTTGACCAAATCTCCTTGTGGTGAGCTTTCTATTTCTCTTTTCACGTAGATAGATGACTTAAATTTAAGGAATGGCTTGCAAACATAGGAGGAGCGAGATTGCTTAATCTTTCCTATTGAAATATGTAAATAGTGTAAATATTATACAGTGTATATAAGGTGGTACAATTGAAGTTAATTGAGATTTAATTTATTGGGTTCTTGAATTTTTTTTTTTTTTTTTTTTTTCCTTTCAGGAATGGACTTGATATGGACTGAATATTAAGTTAATTTGGGGCCAGAGGCCTAGTATATGTTATTGTATTTATTTTGGTTATTTTCATATTTTTGTATAAAATAAGTAGTGGTATTCTTAATAAAAGAATCACTATGCATTGCCTGCTGTCAGTGCCACACGTCACTCCTCCTCCTACTGCTGCTGTTGTATTTATCCTGCTGCTGTCAGTGGTCCCACCACCAGGGTCCACACTATGCATTGCCTGCTGCCAGTGCCACACGTCACTCCACCTCCTCCTGCTGCTGCTGTTGTATTTATCCTACTGCTGTCAGTGGTCCCACCGCCAGGGTCCACACTATGCATTGCCTGCTGCCAGTGCCACACGTCACTCCACCTCCTCCTACTGCTGCTGTTGTATTTATCCTGCTGCTGTCAGTGGTCCCACCGCCAGGGTCCACACTATGCATTGCCTGCTGCCAGTGCCACACGTCACTCCACCTCCTCCTGCTGCTGCTGTTGTATTTATCCTACTGCTGTCAGAGGTCCCACCACCAGGGTCCACACTATGCATTGCCTGCTGTCAGTGCCACACGTCACTCATCCTACTGCTGCTGTTGTATTTATCCTGCTGCTGTCAGTGGTCCCACCGCCAGGGTCCACACTATGCATTGCCTGCTGCCAGTGCCACACGTCACTCCACCTCCTCCTGCTACTGCTGTTGAATTTATCCTACTGCTGTCAGTGGTCCCACCGCCAGGGTCCACACTATGCATTGCCTGCTGTCAGTGCCACACGTCACTCCACCTCCTCCTGCTGCTGCTGTTGTATTTATCCTACTGCTGTCAGTGGTCCCACCGCCAGGGTCCACACTATGCATTGGCTCTGCCCCTAGGAAGTCAGTGTGAGTGTGGCTGTGGAGGAGAGAGGACCTCTCCCGGTGAGCTCCAGCAGAACCAGCTGCTGGGGAGCTTCTTTGGAGTTTCCTGCTTGAGACCTAGGACCCTGCCACGGCTACCAAGTAAGAAGGGGAGAAGGACTTCTGTTGGAGTGGTTTAGGCTCCCCTGAGCTGGAAGGCTCTGGGGGGCCTGAGCTAGTGGAAGCATCCCTGTCCTCCATAATGGAGGCTCATAAAGCTGGGGGCAGTGGTTTTGTCAGTGAAACAGTGAATACTGTGGTGGAATGGCATAGAGACGTTAAAAAAGCAAAAGAAGGTTTGGTGAGCTTGCAATATGAACTTAAAAAGAGGGTAAACAAGTATGGACAATCCTGGAAACCCTCATTTTTGAGCAGTAACCCACAGTTGGTCAAACTGAGGAAACAGATAGAGGAACAAAAAATGTTGGTGAAAAGCCTGGAGGAAAAAGGCGGAATGTTTGGTGAAGGGCTGAGGAATCAGCAAAGATTTAATCAGATGAAAGGAAAAGAAGAGATGAATATTGATGAAGGTGTGAAAGCAGTCAATGAGGTGCCGGAGGTAAAACCATCAGGAATGTTGTTTTCACAGCAAAGTGGAGTACAAGCTGCAGGATACAGTGGATTCTTTGGTGCAGCAGTACCGGTAACAAGCAGTTTTTCTGCACAAGACGTGCAAAATGTACAAACAGAAAATGGTTTGCAGCAGAATGGGAACAGTGTTTCTCAAATAAGTGTGCAGTTTCCAGGACAGTACCAGGCTTTTCCTGGTGGGCCTTATGGGCAATATAACATGCAGAATGTATCATATATGCATAATCATGCTAGTATGTTAGGCATGCAGCAGCAGAATGTTCCATATTCTCACCCTCCCTTTTTTCCCTATGCAAACCAAAGCTTGAATCCTCATGTTGTTTTCCCTAGTGTGTCAAATCCCTCCCTGGTTTGTGGTTTCCCTGTCTCTGTATCTCCTGTGAGTGTTTCCCCCGGCTGCTTTTGGAATGCAGAATTTGAACTTGCCTGTGGGTAATCTTGCAATGTCTGGGACTGAAAATAGAGCGCAGCGGACAGCTGACAGTTCTATTTTTGGAAATGTTCCCTCAAGGGAGACCCCTGCAGTTTGCTCTGGGGGAAAGCAGGGATCTCCCTTAGTCAAGATGGCGTCGGGTGTCTCTTTCGGCGTGGGGGCGGGGCTTGGCGGCTCGTCGCTGTGGGGAAACAGTTTGGGGGGTACAAGCGCCTTTTGGGGAGGAAAGGGGAGCCCGGGGACGGCGGTTTCAGGTGTGAAGGACTTTCCTTCACCCCTGGAGAAAGCGGCGAGTAATGGTGGAAGTTTGCCGAAAACCGGAAGTGATGCTGGAGCGGGCCACATCACTTCCGGTACGGCGAAAACAAGCGCAGCACAGTCTGGAACCTCAGGAGGGATGACAGAGGGAGAGAGTGTGGCGGTTCAAGCACAGAAGGAAAGGGGCACGAGTGACAAAGGTGGTGAGGACAATAGGGGACAAAATACTGGCAGGATTGACCAGGTAAAAGATAGTAGTTTAAAAAATGGTGGTGCTTTGGTGGGGAAAAGAAGAGTGGAGGGGACAAGAGAGGGTGGAAGGGTGGGAAAAAAATGATTGGTGGATCATGAGGAGGGGGAGGGGGGGTTGAATGGAACAGGTAAAAACATGATACAAGAAAAAGGGGTTGCTGTAGAAGCAAGTGTGCAGCAGAAACAGAATAATGGGAGCACATCTATGCAAGTAAATGAAAGAACAATGTCTTATGCGCAAATGTTAAAGAAAACAAATGATGGGTGTATGGCAGTTGCCAAAAATGATGAGTATGGAATGTCAGCCCGGAATCGCCGGAATTTGGTGCGGGTTTGTTATGGGAGTGGTAATAGAACAGTATATAACCGAAAAACGTTTATACAGTTATTGCTAAAAATGGGTTTCAAGGCGGTGGATTTTTACGCTATCTTGGCTCCTGAAAATCCCCCCTCATTTTTTGATGTCAGCTTCTTGTCCCCAACGGGTCTGGACACTTTCTGGGAGAAATATGAAAGGGTTTGGAAAACAAGTGAAGAGTGGAAAGGTTTGCTTCCCCAGACTGTGTCCAGGCAGTCGTTGGACAAGAAGGTGACAATCGTGGTCCTGAATGAGTCCATTCCTGTACATGATTTATTAGTATGGTGAAAGAATTATGGGGTACCTTTGTCTGCTCCAAAAAAGGTAATGGATGAGTTCGGGATCTGGGGGGGGGGTGGTTGGGAGCTGATGGTGAGATTGGACAGAGTGGGGAACGTGGTAAAGCACATCCCCACTTCTGTCTTTATTGGTAGGGACAGAGTGACGGTTTTTTATCAGGGGCAGCCTCGGGTTTGTTATAAATGCGGTTCACGCAGCCATTATAGCATATCTTGTAAAGAGTTAAAGTGTTCGCGATGTCATGGTTTAGGCCATTTGGCAAAAGATTGTAAAGACATCAGGTGTAGCATTTGTTTGAAAATTGGTCATCCCTACTCGCAGTGCCCCGAATCACTATCCAATATGGGAGAAGATGTATTGAAGGAAATGGAAAAAATTTTGAAAGAAAGTGAGGAAGAGGTTGCCCCTGATGAGGAATCGTCACGGTCCGAATCCACTGCCTTGAAGCCCCAATCCATTATCCCGCCTTTTTTGTCGGTGTTGAAATCGGCAATTTTACCCCCTCCCCCGCCTTCCTTGTCCCCCGATAGTTTTAAATCTTTGGGAAAGCCTGAAGGTGAAGAGTCTAACCATGCCTCCGGTCTTGATGATTCTGGAGGAGAGAAAAATATATTCTCCTTTCCTAAAAAGGATACTCCTGTGGAGGAGGTGAAGCTGCCTGAGGAAGAGAAAGGTGAAAAGGGAAAGATGTTTAAAAAACCTGGTGAAAATATATCAGGTGGGAAGGGCCCAGAGAAAGAGAAGGAGAAAAAAGGGAAATAAAAAATTAAACAGAAGGTGGGAGAGAAGGGAAAAGGGGAGGAGGTGTCTGAACTTTCAACAGGGACAGAAAAGGGAAAAATAATGAGTAAAAAAGATAGAAGGAGAATGTTGTCTGGGAAAAAGTCTAAAGAGAAACTAGAAGAGATTAGGAAAGCTAAAGTCACTGTAGTTAAAAATAAATATGAGTCCTTGTCTGATCATTCGGATCAGTCCTTAAATAGTGATAGTGATTTATTTGAAGAAGAGGATGATGTCTCGGTTAAGGGGAAAACGGAAGACATGGAAGTATCTTCCTCTAAGGAGGAAGAAAGTACAGTTTGAAGAAAGGGTAAGCAATTTCCTTTTCATTTATCCTGATGGAGGTTCCCCCCCCCTTTGAAACTAGCAACCATTAATGTTGCTAGTATGAGATCTGTAAGTGCTCGTAAGGAAGCCATATTTTTTCTCGGTCAGTTTGATGCCGACATTTTATTTTTGCAAGAGACCAGGCTTCAAACATAGGCCTTGATTCACAAAGCGGTGATAACCCAGTTATCACGCCTAAAAGACTTTAGGCGTGATGACCTTTTCACCACTGAGTTATCACCGATTTTTCCTGCTCTTCGCACGAAGTTACCGCGCGTAAGCGCGTTCGCGCGTACGCGCGTGAGTGCGCGCGCAAAGTCCCATAGGGCTTAATGGGAGCTTCGCGCGAAGCGTCGGGTGTTGCGCGCGCACTTACGCAACTTCGCGCGAGTTTCTTCTTATCATGCCTAAAGTGACTTTAGGCGTGATAAGGGCCTTTTCACCACGGTGCTAACACTTTGCACCGCTTGGTGAATCGAGCCCATTGTCTGACATTCATGAAGCCAAGAGGGATTGGTACTTTGGTCCCTCTTATTGGTCTCTTGCGGCTGAGCCTTATACTGGGGTGGCGGTCCTTTTTAAGACCGATATGGTAACTTTCCGGCGGGTAAGTGAGATTGAGATGGGGAGATGTTTGGTCATGGACGTCTCTGTGAGGGGGCAGGACTTGAGGTTGATTAATATCTATGGACCTCAGTCTGAGAGGGAGAGGAAGCGCCTCTTCGCAGAGATCAAGCCATTTCTGTTTACAGCCCAGGAGGTGGTCTTTGGTGGTGATTTCAATACCGTAGTTAGGCTCAAGGACAGGAGAGGTGCCAAGACCCGCCTGGGCTATGACAGTAATTTTTTGAATAGTATGGTTAGGGATGCTGGTCTAGTGGATGTGCATATAAAGCACATCCCAGATGACACAGGGTTTACGTATTTCTGTGGTGAGCGTAAGAGTAGGATAGATAGGTTTTTTGTTAAAGAGAGCTCTGCTACCTCATCTCCAGGGGTGCGGGTGGTAGAGTTCTCTGATCACTGTATACTGTCTATGGTATTGAATGTTTCAGATGTTCCTCCTAAGGGAAGGGGTATTTGGAGATTAAATTCGTTACTATTGAAGGAGGAAAGTGTAAGACAATCTTTCAGGGAGTTTTTTCAGGCACAGGTTACTTTGCTGGACTGTTGTGACAGTAGGTCTGAGTGGTGGGAGATGGTTAAGAAACGGGCAGTAGGTCTTTTCAAGAACCTAGCAAAAAGGAGAGCATTTGGTAAATATGTTACCTACCAGCGTCTGAGACGGAAACTGGAAATCGCTGTTTCGGGGGATGGTGATCCTGTAGAGATCGTAAGGATCAAGGGTTTGCTGCGCAAGAGTCAATATGATCGGCATGCTTCTTTGCTTCTGGAAAGGGATTATGGTAAAAATCACTCGCCAGACCCTTATCAGAATTGTAAACAAGGTGTAGCAGTTAAGATCATTTATGGTCTCAAGGATAGTACGGGATCTCTGGTAAAGTCCAGAGCAGGGATTCTGGAAATCGTGAGATCTTTTTATGCAGAACTTTTGGGTAGCAGATCTCTTGATGAAACAGTGATGGAAACTTTCTTGTGTGATATTCCAGGGCTGGTAAATGTGGATATTCCTCTTGCGTTCTTGATGGAAAGAATTTCTGCTGAAGAAGTGGTGAAAGCCATAGAGCAACTTGCTATAAAAAAAACTCCAGGGCCAGATGGCTTGACGGCCGAATTTTATAAGGTTTTCAAGGACATTTTGGCCCCTGAATTGGCAGAGGTTTACAATCGCAGTCTTGCAGAGGAGGAGCTTCCCCCCTCTATGAGAGAATCAGCAGTTATTATTTTGTCAAAGGGTAAAGATTCTTCAATGATTGAGAATTGGCGGCCCATCAGCCTTCTCAATGTTGATCGAAAGATTCTGGCTAAAATAATTTTTTGGCGATTGAGCCAGGTGGCAAATATGGTACTTTCTCGCCAGCAGCATTGTTCTGTCCAGGGGAGAAGTACTCTTTCAGCCGTATTAACGGTCCGGGAGATTCTGAAAAGATGCAGGGCTGCTGGTTGGGGGAAATACTTGCTGGCGTTGGATCAAGCTAAAGCTTTTGATCGTGTTAATCATGAGTACCTGTGGATGCTCCTTAATAAATATGGTCTGCCGGGGAGGTTTATCAATTGGCTTAAAGTTTTATATAAAGGTGCTGAAAGTTTCCCGCTTGTCAATG
Organism: Hyperolius riggenbachi; assembly: GCF_040937935.1. NCBI lineage: Eukaryota > Metazoa > Chordata > Amphibia > Anura > Hyperoliidae > Hyperolius > Hyperolius riggenbachi. Next base: position 174,407,918 of record NC_090655.1, read on the forward strand.
GTTGGGTTGGACAGACCTTTGAGGTTAGATCTGGGGTGCGCCAGGGGTGTCCTTTGAGTCCCTTGCTATATGCCTTCGCCATTGATCCTTTCATAAGAAGGATTGAGGGTGGAGCGTTGTGTGGGGTGCCGTCGGGCATTGCTGGTGTACCTCCTCTCAGGGTTGTGGCCTATGCGGATGATGTGACTGTGGTGATCTCTGGACAGGAGGAGGCTGAAGGCGTTTGTGCAGAGGTTGCCCGTTACTCATTAGCATCAGGCTCCAAGATCAATCAGGATAAGTGTGAGGCTTTCTGGATGGGTAAGGAAAATGAGAACTTCTTGCTTCCGGTCTCTTTTCCAGCACCAAAAGAAAAGATTAAAATACTCGGCATAGAATTTGGCCCAGGTGACTATGGTCACCAAAATTGGGAAAGCAGACTAGGATGTGCTGAGGTTAAGGTGGTCCGATGGAAAGGTTGGCGATTGACTTTCAGGGAAAGGATTGACATAATCAAAACCTATTTGATTCCAATTATGTTATATGTCAGCTTTGTCTGTATTTTGCCAGTGTCTCTTCACACAAGGATCTACAGCTTGTTTTTCCAAATGCTTTGGGGAAATAAGATGAACCACGTTAAGAGGAATATCACTTACCGATCAAGGCAGAAGGGTGGCCTAGGAATGGTCAACCCAGTGGTTTTCTTTTCTCTGTTATTTATTAAAAACAACTTTGGTAGAATGTATGCAGAGGAACTGCCTGGATGGATGGGTATTTTCCAGTCCTGGTTTAAACCTTTTTTCAGGCAGTAGGAAGAAGGAGGTTTGGTGAAAAGACTGAGAGCCAGTACGGACTATCTTCCGGCCTATGTTGCACCGTGTCTGAAAGTGATCCGGCAATGGGAACTGACGAAGGAGGATATTATTTAGATCCCTAGGAAATCCCTGGTGGAGAGAGTAGTTGAGACCTTTTTTCAGGATCCATTGGCCCTGAGAGATTGCCCAAGCCCAATTATGGAGGAGGGTTTGCGCTTGCTATGTTCTCCTAGGATTCCTAAAAAATTCAGGGATTTGGCTTGGCTTTCATGGTAGGCTCTTTGTTAGAGGAAATTTAAAGTTCATGGGAGATCGGGATCATGGTTGTCCTCATGAGGAGTGTGGAGGTGTGGAGGTGGAGGAGACCATGGACCATTTTCTATTGAACTGTTCCTTTAAGAAAGAAGTATACAAACAGGTGGGTAGGGCTTTAGGTATTCCCTTCCTTGAGCGGCTTAGTTACGCGGAGTGGACATATGATGCATTCAATAACCGGGGGTCATTTAATTTGGACACTTTATTTTTAGTTAGCTTAGTGATTCGGTATTACACTTGGAATGCACGGTGTCAAATTACGATCCATCAGAAAGTCCTCCCTGTCCAGGTGGTGGTGCATGGCATTATTGGTGAGGTTGGGAAAATTCGGGGTCTTGAGGAGAAGAGGTTGAGTCAGGAGGAATGGCGTCTGCTTTGGCAGAACGTCAGACCTCCTTGATTTGGCCAAATCTCCTTGTGGTGAGCTTTCTATTTCTTCTCACTTAGTTAGAAATTCAAATTTGAGGAATGGCTTGCAAACATAGGTGGAGTGAGATTGCTTAGTCTTTCTTACTGATATATATAAATAGTGTAAATATTATGTTGTGATATTGAAGTTAAAGAATTTTTGGTTCTTGAGTTTTCTCCCTTTTCAGGAAAATGGACTTGATATGGACTGAATATTAAGCTATTTTGAGGCAAGAGGCCTAATGTTTGTTATTGTGTTTATTTGGTTACTTTCATATTTTTGTATAAAATAAGTTGTGGTATTCTTTAATAAAGAATTACTATGCATTGCCTGCTGCCAGTGCCACATGTCACTCCACCTCCTCCTGCTGCTGTTGTATTTATCCTGCTGATGTCAGTGGTCCCACCGCCAGGGTCCACACTATGCATTGCCTGCTGCCAGTGCCACACGTCACTCCACCTCCTCCTACTGCTGCTGTTGTATTTATCCTACTGCTGTCAGAGGTCCCACCGCCAGGGTCCACACTATGCATTGCCTGCTGTCAGTGCCACACGTCACTCCTCCTCCTACTGCTGCTGCTGTTGTATTTATCCTACTGCTGTCAGTGGTCCCACCGCCAGGGTCCACACTATGCATTGCCTGCTGTCAGTGCCACACGTCACTCCTCCTCCTACTACTGCTGCTGTTGTATTTATCCTACTGCTGTCAGTGGTCCCACCGCCAGGGTCCACACTATGCATTGCCTGCTGCCAGTGCCACACGTCACTCCACCTCCTCCTGCTGCTGTTGTATTTATCCTGCTGCTGTCAGTGGTCCCACTGCCAGGGTCCACACTATGCATTGCCTGCTGCCAGTGCCACACGTCACTCCACCTCCTCCTACTGCTGCTGTTGTATTTATCCTACTGCTGTCAGAGGTCCCACCGCCAGGGTCCACACTATGCATTGCCTGCTGTCAGTGCCACACGTCACTCCTCCTCCTACTGCTGCTGCTGTTGTATTTATCCTACTGCAGTCAGTGGTCCCACCGCCAGGGTCCACTATGCATTGCCTGCTGTCAGTGCCACATGTCACTCCTCCTCCTACTGCTGCTGCTGTTGTATTTATCCTCCTGCTGTCAGTGGTCCCACCGCCAGGGTCCACACTATGCATTGCCTGCTGCCAGTGCCACACGTCACTCCACTTCCTTCTGCTGCTGTTGTATTTATCCTACTGCTGTCAGAGGTCCCACCGCCAGGGTCCACACTATGCATTGCCTGCTGTCAGTGCCATACGTCACTCCTCCTCCTACTGCTGCTGTTGTATTTATCCTGCTGCTGTCAGTAGTCCCACCTCCAGGGTCCACACTATGCATTGCCTGCTGCCAGTGCCACACGTCACTCCACCTCCTCCTGCTGCTGCTGTTGTATTTATCCTACTGCTGTCAGAGGTCCCACCGACAGGGTCCACACTATGCATTGCCTGCTGTCAGTGCCACACGTCACTCCTCCTCCTACTGCTGCTGTTGTATTTATCCTGCTGCTGTCAGTGGTCCCACCGCCAGGGTCCACACTATGCATTGCCTGCTGCCAGTGCCACACGTCACGTTTTCAGTTTTGTTTTTTTAAGTACACCTATTTCAATGTGAATTCACTTTAAAAAAACACACAAAAAACCCCCGAATTCATGAATACGAATTTTTAACGAATTTTTAGGCGTAACCTCAAACCGAATATGAACTCGAACTGAATTTCGTGGTCGAAGGCGAATTCGAATTCGAATGTCATGCGGACCCGAATTCGAATGTACCCGAACCGAATTTTGGTACATCTGAGCATGCCTGCTTGCTATACTTGCATTATTGGTGATTCTGCAGATCACCATATAATCAGGTATAGTGTCTGGATTATTGGTGATACTGCAGATCACTCAATAACCAGACATCAGGTATTTGCTGACACCAATCGTTACAAGGAGATTTTAGTGCAAAGGTGTTGTAAATACTTTCTTAATTATATATACCTTACAGGCTGGATGTAAATGGGTTGGGAGAGGAGAGGGCAGAACAGGTCTGGCAATTCAAGAGGTGGAGGCAATTGATTTATACAGGGGAGGAGGAGGTTGAGAATTCTGATTAAGTGTGTTCTCTTGTTTTTGTATAGATTGCAAAATATTGTAAATAAGTGTGTAACTTCTTTTATAAATAGACATATTACGAAGCCTGATGATGAACTAATTATAGCCCATTGAAACAGTATACCTATCATGGTGACTGCATAATTTACAGGTGCTATTTTTAGACTGAAGGTAAAAAAAAAATCTGAAACAGTCTGTATGCATGTTGGATTATTGTAACTCTGTAATATTAAGAAGCTGACACGTCATTGCATTCCAGGGGATCCGGAGGCGTGGCTAGCTTCCAGGTGCAACTATGGATAATTTGCATATTTCAGCAGTGATGCACTGGGAGACATTGCAAATACATTTGTTTTCTTTCGCATATTTAAATATGTTTCTGTTTTACCTATAAGTAGAATCCAACAAAGGACCGGCACCACTGTCGTGTATTATAGCTCAAGTACTTTAATGAAACATCACAAGCAACGACAGACTGCTGTTTCGGCCTATCATAGGCCTTTGTCAAGTTGCAGAAAATGATACAACCATAAAATGCTCAACATCAAACTTATATACATACATGCACCACCCATTAGGTGCAAGAAGACCAATCCTAACCAGGCAGTATAGGCGGACCTGAAGGAAAACATACATTGCACAAAATCAGGTGGATAAGATTTGAACAGGCACTCACCTGTGGCATAATAGCGGAAAAAACGCCGCTCAGATGGCCCCAGACGCGCCGCCAATACGCTCAATTATTCAAGTTTTCCTCCTGAACGCGTCAAGAGCAGTATTCCCCGTAGTCAGTTTGTTAGAGTTGATAGAATTGTCAGCGAGCCTGGGGTCTGTGAGACACGTAAGGCAGAGTTGGCGTCCAAGTTTCGTTTTCGTGGGTATCCAGCTGATAATTTGGTATTTGATGCGACATCTCGATGTTCCAGGCCTAGGCAGATTAATCGTATACCCTTTGTTTCAACTTATAACACTTGTAGCGATTTAAAGAGGAGCTGTTAGGTATAAGGTCTCAGAGAAAATAAACACATATATCAGTAGCTAAAGATTGGCTGTACTTACATTACATATGCATTTCACTGTCCACGTTTGGATTTCACAGAATTTGTATATAGTATATGCAGAGATAGATGCTCCTGACAGCTCATGGCAGGTTCCATGTTTTTCTGTCAAATGTGTCGTCATGTCCTGCCTGCTTCCTGATCACAGATAAGCTGGTACTAAATAACACAGTGTGCAGTGAATATTAATGAGCCATGTGGCTAGGAACAATAGCTGACTCCTGCAGTGTACTCTGCCCGAGATTTATCAGTGCTACGCGATTACAAGCTGCTGTAACGTCTCATTAGCAGCCGAGGGGAGAGCCCCAGAATGCTTTGCAGTATGGCATGCGGCTTGCGTCTTCTTAAGAATAACAGCCTTGCTGATAAGCACACATCAAAGGTAACTGAGATTTTTATCTTCACTAATTGCTTTTGGGCTTCCTTCTAAACTGTTTAACACAGGAGAATAGAGGTTTAAATTAGCTTCTGCAGCCTGACAGTTACTCTTTAATAGCGAGATCTTTACGTTGTCATTGGTGCATCTTGCGCGATGGCTTACCAAAAGTACCTGAGTTTCGTTACCCCCCTTTAATGTCCTTTCGTCGAGCTCCCATGGTTAGGGACAAGTTACGCACTCGTGTCACTCATAGACCACAGGCTCATCGGGGAAAGAATGGCATGTACCCATGCATGGCGTGCCACATGTGTGGCAACGTCATGCGTGGCAACACATTCCATCATCCCACCTCAGGTGTCACCTTCCATATTCGTGACAGATTCACATGTGACTCTACTTATGTAGTATACCTTATCAAGTGTCCCTGTAGCTACATTTATGTAGGGATGACTACGCAGAGTCTTAAATGCCGCATGTCATCACACAAAACTGCAATCAGAAATTATACTGCAGGACAAGCTGTGTCAGATCACTTTACTATGTGTCAACATAGCGTAGCTCAATTTAAGGTTATGGCAATTGATGGGGTACCTAAAGATTGGAGGGGAGGAGATCGGGTTAAGGAATTACTCCGTAGGGAAGACGGGTGGATCAAGAGACTAGGAGCTATGGATAGAGCAGGTTTAAATAGGGAAATTGATTTCTCTTTCTGTATATGATGATTGTTCCACTGTTTGCTTTATGTAATAGATGTGTATTGTGGTGCACTTACTTTATTCTGATTTTATGTGTTTTTATCTTTACAGATCATCCTGATCCGGCAGGTTATGTGGCAGCGCTTTTATCGTCACTGACAGTGGGTTGTAAGTATAGTACGGCATGTATATGTGTGTGTGTGTTTATGTGCGTAGCCATGGCTACGCTTTCTAGTCGCACCGCCCACTGTCATCTTGACAGAGCCTCTCGGTGTCCCCATTGGACGTTTGCCGGTTGCGATGATTGGGCGCCAGCGGGTCATGTGATCATGACATCACTTCCGCCCCTGCCGGACGAGTTACTGGCGATATTGAGCGTATTGGCGGCGCGTCTGGGGCCATCTGAGCGGCGTTTTTTCTGCTATTATGCCACAGGTGAGTGCCTGTTCAAATCTTATCCACCTGATTGGTGGTTTTTGTGCAATGTATGTTTTCCTTCAGGTCCGCCTATACTGCCTGGTCAGGATTGGTCTTCTTGCACCTAATGGGTGGTGCATGTATGTATATAAATTTGATGTTGAGCATTTTATGGTTGTATCATTTTCTGCAACTTGACAAAGGCCTATGATAGGCCGAAACAGCAGTCTGTCGTTGCTTGTGATGTTTCATTAAAGTACTTGAGCTATAATACACGATAGCGGTGCCGGTCCTTTGTTGGATTCTACTATTACGACCCTTTGGTACTGGGGTGGGGCCTGGGCACGCATTTATTCTTGGATTTTATCGGTGCTCCTGGATCCATTTTTTGTCTGTTTTACCTATAGACTTGACGTATTAAAAAAAATGGAAACACTTTATGCTTTCTACATTATGTTGTGCTACTTACTGGAAAAGTTATCATTTTTTTAATGAGGATTCAAGTCGCAGCTTCAGAATGTTAAACATTTGTCAAACACAAATGTGTTTGGCAAATATGTGCAGGACAAAGATAAAGCTGGCCCTACACAAGATTTCCACCCAATTTTCCAAAATAATCGATTCCTTTCTGAAAGGAATCAATTCAGAAGGATTTGATTCCTAACACACTGCACAGTGCAACAGATGGAAGAGATGGAAGCAGCTCTAAGCATGAGCTCCTGAAAGCCCACCTAATTTTACCTTGTAATGAGCAACTAAAGGGAAATAATCTGAAAAATGAAGCAGCCTATGGAAGACTACAGCTTAAAATGCAAACAATCTGAATGAAATCTGAAGGAAAAGAAGGAAAAACAATAAAAGACACCAAAAAGGATTATCAAACTAGACCACTCAGAGGAAAGGCAGAGAAGATCAAAGGAAAAGCAAGCAGCAACAGACCAAATCCTGTCAACCAACAGATCCTAACAGCAGAAATCATCTCCAGAACCGGCCAAGTCTGCAGAACAGAGTCCTTTGAGGTAAGGGCATTCTGCTAAATATTACATACTCTATAGCAATAAGAACAGTTTACTTAGCCATTTTACAATGGGAAGCTTAAAACCAGCAGAACAAAAGACTAGCAGCCATGTTACAAATGAGCCCAGCACAGCCAGCAGGGGGTCTCTGTCTGACGCACGTCAAAAAAGGGCGTCGGGAAAAAAGGGCGCGGGGTGTAAACGATAAGCGTTGTGCTGTATTTTGTTTACAAATGTTTTACAAATTTATAAATCATTAAATAATGTGTATGAAATCGGCAATTGTGAAAACGTTAATCTTTCCTGTTTCAAAAGTGAAACTTATAATTACGTTTCTTAAAAAAACGATAATATATGTTTAATCGTTATAATTGAATATTGTTGTGAATAACCTTCATTTATTGTTTCTTCTTATAATAAAATCTGAAAATATTGATTATAACGATGATATAAATATAACTACGTTCGTAATAAGTGTTGTAAAACATTAGTAAGTATTACTAAAATTTTACTAAAACTATACCTAACCCTACTCTCACACAGAACCCTCCCTGTACCTATCCCTAACCCCTAGACCCCCCTGGTGGTGCCTATCCCTAACACCCCCCTGGTGGTGCCTATCCCTAAGACCCCCCTGGTGGTACCTAACCATAACCACCCCCCTGGTGGTGTATATTGTACTGTAAATATACCTAACCCTACTCTCACACAGAACCCTCCCTGTACCTATCCCTAAACCCTAGACCCCCCTGGTGGTGCCTAAACCTAAGACCCCCTTGGTGGTGCCTAAACCTAAGACCCCCCTGGTGGTGCCTAAACCTAAGACCCCCCTGGTGGTGCCTAACCCTAACCACCCCCCTTAGTGATCGCTTTATTATGTGGATAATAATGTTTTACAAATAGTGACTGTAAAAAATATATTGCAATTTACGTTACATACAGATCGCTTTATTTTGTGAATAATGTTTTACAAACAGTAAGGGATAACATTTTAAATAATGTTTTAGTTAAATAGGATAAATATGTTTAGTATTTTTATAAACGTTATTCGTCACGGGTGCATTTTCTAAACGTAAATCATCACAAGCACAGTTATAAAACATAAAAAATCTCTGGGCGCCGTTTGTAAAACGTTATTAATCTCTGGCGCCCTTTTTTCTTGTTTGGTGCCCATTAAACGATAACTTTCTGACAGGATGCTTGCGGCAGGGCAAGACAGAAGTTGGATGGTTAAGGCCAGGTAGTCGGCTACCTGTCGGTCCAGGTGTTGGTGGAGGGTGGATCCGGAAGCGCTAAGGCAAGGCGTTGGACTAAAGAATGTCCACATGTTCGACATCACCATGAGATTGTTGGAGTGTCCTGTCCTTGCCTGAGTGGACATGGGAGGAGGATTACTGGCAGTGGTACCTTTATTGCGTTGTGCTGTGACATCACCCTTATACGCATTGTAAAGCATACTTGCCAGCTTGTTCTGCACGTGCTGCATCCTTTCTGCCTTCTGGTGAGTTGATAACATGTCCACCACGTTGGATCCAGACGTATTATCCATCTCCTCTTGCTCTTCCTCAGTGACGTCAGGTAAGTCCTCCTCCTCCCCCCAGCCACGAACAATACCACGGGAACATCGAGCAGCACAAGCCCCCTGCGACGCCTGCTGCGGTTGTTCTTCTGCCGCCGCCGCCTCCTCCTCCTCCTCCAAAGAAACACCTTCCTCATCCGAGTCTGATTCCTCTTCCCCACACGACTCTTCCTCCTCCTCCCCCTCTGTGCTGCCTCAGGTGTTGAGGAAACATCTGGTTCTGATAAAAATTGCTCCCATTACTCTTGCTGCCGTAACTGTTCCTCTTCACGCTCCTCCACAGCTTGATCCACCACTCTACGCACGGCACGCTCCAGGAAGTAAGTGTAGGGGATCAAGTCGCTGATGGTGCTTGCACTGCGACTCACCAGGTTGGTCACCTCCTCAAACGGCTGCATGAGCCTGCATGCATTACGCATCAGTGTCCAGTTGTTGGGCCACAACATCCCCATCTCTCCAGATTGTGTCCTTCTACTGTAATTGTACAGGTACTGGGTGACTGCTTTCTCCTGTTCTAGCAGGCGAGAGAACATGACCAGGGTCGGATTCCAGTGAGTCGGGCTATCACATATCAAGCGTCTCACCGGCAAGTTGTTTCTCCACTGAATGTCCGCAAAGCGTGCCACGGCCGTGTAAGACTGCCTGAAATGCCCACACAACGTCCTGGCCTGCTTCAGGACGTCCTCTAAGCCTGGGAACTTTGACACAAATCTTTGTATGACTAGATTCAGCACATGTGCCATGCAGGGTACATGTGTCAGCTTTCCCAAATTCAAAGCAGAAAGGAAATGGCTGCCGTTGTCACACACCACGTTGCCGATCTCCAGCTGGTGTGGGGTCAGCCACTGATCCACCTGTTTGTTAAGAGCAGCCAGGAGAGCTGGTCCAGTGTGACTCTCCGCTTTGAGGCAAGACATGTCTAATATGGCGTGACACCATCTTACCTGGTATGCAGCATAGGCTCTGGGGAGATGGTGCTGTGTAGCTGGAGAGGAGATGGCAGCACCAGTAGAGTTGAACTGCCACTCAGCCAAGGGGGAGGAGGAGGACGACAGCGAAGAGGATGTAGCAGGGGGAGTAGGAGGAGAAGGAGGTGGCAGGAGGCCTGCCTGCAAGCCGTGGAGGTGTCACAAGTTGGTCCGCTGCACAGCCACATACTCCCTGCTTCCCATAGTTCACCAGGTTGACCCAATGGGCTGTGTAAGTAATGTAGCGGCCCTGACCGTGCTTACCAGACCAGACATCCATGGCCAGGTGGACCCTTGACCCAACGCTGTGTGCCAGAGATGACACTACTTGCCTCACGGTACAGTTTGGGTATAGCCTTTTTAGAGAAATAATTGTGGCCTGGTATCTTACACTGGTATCTGTTGTAAGGTATCTTACAACCGATACCTTACACTGTATCTTACACTGGTATCTTTTGTAAGGGTGGTCTTGACAGTGAGGGTTTCAATTGGGGGGTTTGTGACCTCTTTATGTCGGAAGGTCTGCATGTCAGCAGACATTATTTCTTTGTTTGCCAAACAAAAAGAATTGTTATTTTTCACCAATTTATCCTCCTGGTCCGTCACTGTCCTTCCGCTTTAAGAGTTGTAAGGGAACTCACTCTTTGTGATAGTAATCAATTGGTTGGTTACATTTTGGCGCAGTCGGCAGGATGGACTCTGACATCAATAGATCAGGAGAGAACCTGGGGTCAGACGTACCAACTATGGGTGTGGGATCCACTGAGAGAGCTCCATTAAGGGAGAATGTAGATTTTACCATGTCCATGACTTTGACTCCTATTGGTATTTTATCTACCTACTTACCTAAATTTACTGGTAATAATATGCCTCTGAGAGATTGGGCAGAGCGTATTCAAAGTGCTATCAAAGCATATAAAGTCCCAGTTGATATGCATCGGGAAGTAGCCATCTTGGCTTCTGAGGGTGATGCACGGAAAACAATAATTAATGCCAGTCGGGATCTTCCTGTTAGTTTAGAAGACATTTTGGAGATACTTGAAGACATATACGGGGACCCCTCTGACCTACACGTAGTGCGGAAGAGGTTCATGGATCGAACCCAGCGGGAGCAGGAGAGCATACCTCAGTTTGCTAATACCCTAGAAGAACTGATGAGAGCTATACAAAAAAAAGAAAGAAGCGGAAGATTCTTACCAGAACAATGGGATGTTTTCCTGGCTGAAAGACCAGTTTGTGTTGGGATTACGGAGCCATGTAGTAAGAAGGGCAGTAAATAATAAGTTAGAATTATGCACTGCTATTTCCTTTCAATTGACTAGCTATCAAATATCAACAAGAGGAAGAAATTACTCAATTGGCCATGCGACAACCAAATTCTGATGCAAAGGAAAATGGAATTGAGAATAGTCATACCGCCCATACCTATGCCAGCAAAAAGGGGGAAGAGGCCATTGAGTTAGGTCATATTTTGAAGCAAATGCAAGAAGATATTGCTAAGCTAAGATTACGCCAAGAAGTCTGACGAGAAGAATACCATGGGCCCAGGGAATCTACTCAGAATAGGAATGACCAACCATTCACCTGCTGGAACTGCCGAAAAGAGGGACATTTTGCCCATAATTGTCCTAGACCTCAACGATTTGCTTGCAATGGAAGCAATCAGAATTTAAACTAGAGCCTCCCAGGGTTGAAGGTCGGACGTTGGGAATGGCTACTCAGACCTATGTGCAGCAGGAGACAGGGCCAGTAGTAGGAAATTGTCATTTTATTAAAATTAAGTTAGAAGGGAAAGAGGTTGATGGCTTGTTAGACACAGGATCCCAAGTGACTACCATTTCAGTGGCGTATTTTGCAAGAAATGTTCCTGGAAAAATTCAGGATTTGGAGGTGTCTTGGATTGAGCTGGCAGCAGCCAATAATTTATACAAAGATAAGGGTAGAGGAGCTCCACAGGATTGTTAGTAAGCGGCTCCTTAACAACCACCTTTGCTGCCGTGACCAGGATAGATCCTCTTCACCTTTCAGGTATCCCCTGATGACGGCGGAAGGCCGAAACTAGTCGGGAAGAGCGCGGGCTGGACACCACTGATTGCTTTCCATGTCCTAGAGTACCACAAGGGTGGGAAGCGATATTTCCAGAGGGGGTCCTATATTAGCATAGGACCCTCCTGATGTAAGTGATTCTGTTATTTTTGTTTGATGTGCTTTGCATGGAGGAATAAAAGTTTTTATTTTTATCCACTGAGAGAAATCCTTTTCTGCTTCTCTGTTTTGGTGCACTGAGCCACACAGGAGGAATGCAGATCTAAAGTGCTATCTCTGGAGGTGGATTGGATTGTCTGTGTGCTTGAGACAACATAATGACTAGCGCTGTGACATTGTATGACTAGCAGCCAATAATTTGCCCATCCCAGTCAAAGGAATTATTTGTATGGATGTGGAAATTGGTGAGGAACAGTTGGGGAAAAAGGGTATAATGGTGGTAAAGGGACAGCCATCCTCAGAAACCCCAATAATTGTTGGAATGAATATTCTTTAGGATCTGGATGGACGATTATTTTTGCAATATGGACATCGGTATTGGCAAAAGGTTTCCCGGCAACAAGAACAAAGACGAGTGTTTCAAAATTTAATAAAAATATGTAGTTCTATTCGAAATGCCAAGCGTTGTAAGGGGGGGATTGGAGTGATTAGAGCACCCTTTGAGAAGGGTTTGTCTGTTCTTCCTAGGTCTGAGGTAGTCATGCAGGTGGCAGTGGGTTCCAACTGTCAAATTGCAGGTCTGACGGTTTTGGTAGAACCAGTCAATTCAAGATTGGATATTACTGTAGCCAAGACAGTAGCCATGGTGAAAATTGGGCACGTTCCTATCCGAATGTCGAATTGGGGAAAAGACACTGTACATATACCATCGGGTGTTTGGTTGGCCGATGTGTGTCAGGTGAAAAGTGTAGGTGGTAAGGAAGTGCAAGTAGAAGAGAAAGGAAAAAATCTTTGCTCATGTCGGATGGACTCTGATACTAAACTGCAAGAATGGACTGGAGAGAAAATTTCCCTCACAACTGAATGATAATGAGAAGTCGGCATTGAATCAGTTGGTTGAGAGAAATAAAGAAGTTTTTTCTATTGATGAAAGTGATCTTGGATGCTCTGATAAGATTCGTCATGAGATTAGAACAGATACAGCTGGCCCCATCAGAGAAAGATATAGATATATCCCTCCTAATTTGTTTCAAGAAGTTAAGCAGATGTTAGAACAGATGTTGGCAGCTGATGTAATAGAACCTAGCAGTAGTCCCTGGGCAGCTCCCATTGTGTTAGTGAAGAAAAAGAATGGTAGTCTGAGGTTTTGTGTAGATTACAGAAAGTTGAATTCGGTGGCTATCAAGGATGCCTATCCCCTTCCTAGGATAGAGGACTCATTACTGGCTTTGGGGAAAGCTAAAGTGTTCTCCACTCTAGATCTTTGTAGTGGTTACTGGCAAATTTTAGTTGACAAAAAAGATCAGGAAAAGACCGCTTTTACTACACCCATGTGTCTTTATCAATTCAAGAGAATGTCGTTTGGATTGACGAATGCCCTGGCTACATTCCAAAGACTGATGGAGGGCTGTTTGGGCGAGTTTAATTTTGAACATGTGCTGATCTATTTGGATGATGTCATTGTATATTCCACTGATTTTCATCAACATATTCAGCACCTGGATGTGGTATTCCAGAAGCTCAGGTCATATGGACTGAAGTTGAAGCCTAGTAAGTGTCATCTATTCAAGCCCGGAGGTTAATTTCTTGGGGCATGTTATTTCCAAAGAAGGCATCAAGCCAAACCCAGAAAAAGTGAAAATGATTAAGGAATGGCCAGTTCCCACTACTATACGGGAGGTACGAGCATTTTTAGGGATAGCAAGTTACTATCGAAAATTTATACCGCATTTTGCACAGAAGGCTCGTCCTTTGCATTTTGTTCTAAAAGGGGCTCAACTGAAGAAAAAAAATGATACTGTCTGCTGGAACACTGAACAGCAAAAAGCTTTTGATGAATTAAAAGCAGAAATTGAATCTTCTCTGATACTGGCCTTCGCGGATTTCCACCTTCCTTTTCGTTTGTATACTGATGCTAGTAATCAGGGCTTAGGTGCAGTTCTGACTCAGGTAAAAGGAGGAAAAGAACGAGTAATAGCTTTTGCGAGTCGTAGTCTCAGAGAGACTGAAAAAAATCCAGCAAATTACAGTTCCTTCCGGCTAGAATTGTTGGCAGTGGTATGGGCCGTCACTGAGAAATTCAGTGAGTACTTGAATGGAGTAAAATGTACCATTTACACCGACAATAATCCCGTAGCGTACCTTCAAACAGCTAAATTAGGAGCGATGGAACAACAGTGGGTAGCTAGATTAGCCAAGTTCTATTTTACTATTAAAGAGACACTGAAGCGAAAAAAAAATGATGATATTATGATTTGTATGTGTAGCACAGCTAAGAAATAAAACATTAAGATCAGATACATCAGTGTAATTGTTTCCAGTACAGGAAGAGTTGAGAAACTCCAGTTGTTATCTCTATGCAAACAAGCCATTAAGCTCTCCGACTAAGTTAGTCCTGGAGAGGGCTGTTATCTGACTTTTATTATCTCAACTGTTCCTGGACTATTTACTTTTCCTCTGCTAGAGGAGAGGTCATTACTTCACAGACTGCTCTGAAAGACTCATTTTGAATGCTGAGTGTTGTGTAATCTGCACATATTATAGAATGATGCAATGTTAGAAAAAAACACTATATACCTGAAAATAAAAGTATGAGAATATCTTTGCTGCTAATCTTCTAGTAATTATTCATAGTACACAACCAATTCACTATATCATATTTTTTTTTCCGCTTCAGTGTCTCTTTAAGTACAGGCCAGGAAGAATCAACGGCTGTGCAGATGCATTGTCGAGATTCCCATATGAACCTGCTGGGAGGGAGAGAGATGAAGATCTGGAAGAAGTTGAAGTACCCCTGTTTGGGAATACATTCCAGTGTATGATGTTCAGAAGCTAGATGGCACGGGCCCCATTTAAAGAGTGAATGGGGCTCTGTTAAAATTGACGTCAGAACCTCAGCCTTTTGAAAAATCTGAGAATTGTGAAATGGGACCCAGTGGAGCTCCCCAGTGGTCTTGCACCCCAGGCTCAGAGAGATAGAGACCAAAATTTTGCCCATCCTGTTGATGAGTGGCAAGATGTTTCGGGTCTAAGGGAGGAGAGTTCTGGAAGCTCAGTAGAGAGTGAGAGGGGGAGTGATGTTGACCAGGAGGTTGAGGGTTCTCCTGAGTTAGAACCTGAGGGTTTCTTAAGAAGATCGTCCAGAGAGAGTTTTAGACTTCCTCCTAAACGCTATCTACAAGAAGAATTTGTATGGCAATACAGGAGATAAAGTATTGCTTACTGTTTTTGGAGCAATGTGTTGTGTTATGCAAAATAATTTCAAAGAGAATTGTAAGGGACTACAATTTAAAAAAAGAGGGAAAAATGTAGCCCTGCTACAAATAGCACAGTTTTTTTTTTTTTTTAAAGATTTATTTCTACCCCTGGCCAGCATTAGCTATGAGAAGTAGTGCTGGCACAGGCTGTTTTTACACAGAGCAAGCAGCCAGCACCCAAGATGGCTGTTCTGCTCTTAGACAGGGGGCGGGTGCCAGTTACAGAGGTTGGGAACGCCCCTCCAGCTGAAGAGGCAAGCCCTCTCTGATTTTTACCTCAGAATGACACAGGCAGCGTGTGGAGAGGAGGAAGACATGAGAGGGGGAGAAAGTGAACTCACAGAGAGAGATATGGCACCCAGCAGCAGAGCGGTGTAGTTCACAGATGACACACAGTGAAGGGGGCATCCATCTGAAAATGGCGCCTGCGAATAATGGCGCGCGGTGTTGGCGCTAATCCGTTTGCCGCTTATCGCTATTTAACGTTGAAGCCTGATTGTTATTTAACATTAAAGCCTTATTGTTATTTACCGTTAACACACAGAACCCTCTCTGTACCTATCCCTAACCCCTAAACTCCCCTCTGGTGGTGCCTAACCCTAAGACCCCCCTGGTGTTGCCTAACCCTAAGACCCCCCTGGTGGTGCCTAACCCTAAGACCCCCTTGGTGGTGCCTATCCCTAACCACCCCCCCTGGTGGTGCCTAACCCTAAGACCCCCTGGTGGTGCCTAACCCTAAGACCCCCCTGGTGGTGCCTAACCCTAAGACCCCCCTGGTGGTGCCTAACTCTAAGACCCCCCTGGTGGTGCCTAATCCTAACCACCCCCCTGGTGGTGGCTAACACTAACCACCCCCCTGGTGGTGCCTAACCCTAAGACCCCCCTGGTGGTGCCTAACCCTAAGACCCCCCTGATGGTGCCTAACCCTAAGACCCCCCCAGTGGTGCCTAACCCTAACCTTGACAGTGTTACATTAAATCCATTCCCCATTTTGCAGTTAAATAACGTCTGCAGTTTGGCTTATGTAGGGCACTATTGATAAACAACGTTAGTGTGTGCCACTATTGATAAATAACGTTACTGTGTGCCACTATTGATAAATAACGTTAGTGTGTGCCGTTTTTCTTCTTTTTTCCCTGTGCGCCATTATTATGCAGTACTAACGATAAATAGCGATAAGCGTATCCTTTTAATGCGGCACCATTTTTATGCATAAGCGCTGTGCGCCATTATTCACTGATCCCGTGAGGGGGAGCTGTGAGAGACAGCGCCCGGAGCCAAAAAGGGGGACACCTCATCCACAAATGAGTGAGAGACAGCTCAGCAAGGCCAGAGAGACCGCTTCAGGAAAAAAAAATACCAGATAAGTGAAATCACACCACACGGAAACGCAGCAAGAAAGTGACAGGAGTTTATTTAAAAAGACATTTCAGCATTACTCAGAAATATTCCCTAATAGTAAGAACACAAAAAAATATCAGACTCTCAAACCAAGTCAGCTGAAACTGCTTCTAATATACAGCTGATATACAGTGTGTGTGTGAGAAAAAAAAAAGAAGAAGAAGAAGAAATGTTGTCATAGCAGCACCAGCATACTGAATATTGTTTTTTTTGTTTGTGAACCAAAGACTGTGTGTTTTCTTTTCTACCTGGAACAACAGAGCTGATCAGTGAGAGAAGTTGTGTGTACACTCCCTTTTTCTGCTTAAACTGTTCTTCACAGCAAAGCCAATAAGCCTGTGTTTGAATGGAATTGATCTGCACATTGGCTGTGTCTAGGCCTCAAGAATAATCCCAGTGTGACTCTGCTTAAAAGCCTGCCTGGTGTTATAAATCTATAAATTGGTTTGACCATCGTCTGGTCCTCTGCCATGCAGCCAATGTGACCTTTTTCTAAGACATATTTTCCCATATATTGCCCAGTTTAGTGCAACCGTATACACTAACTTTCAAAAAAAATGCAGAGAACAAATTGGTTTATGCACTATTCATTATGGCAATTGTGGGTGAAAAAAGGATTTATTACACATATATAGAACTCACAGACTTACTCTTTGCAAAGAGCCAAACACAGTATTATATTAAAATAATTTTCTGCGCAGAAAGTGTTTAAAAACCACGGGGGGCCATCAACATCTAGATGTTTGTTCAGGTCTTATCTGCTTACAGGGACGGCGGCCATACTGACTCAAAACGTCCCTGCAGTCAGACATCTACCTCCTACCACTGCCATCACACAAAATTGATGTTACATTCACACAGCAGCTGCTTCCCTGCTAGCAGGGACGAAGTCCATGTAGCTTTTACATATATGTACAGTTGGCCGGCTGGAGAAAATTGGTGTCACTTCATCTATTCAGCTAATTAGCTATATTTGATATCAAGCAAGTTCCTTTCACAACACAGCTCAGCAGCGTGACAAGAAGCAGCGTAGCGGGTTATGCAACACAGAAAGCAGTCGTTAATATGACGATATACTTGCAGCTTGTGGCATTTAAGTTCTATGATCAGCATTCAACAGGCCTGGCAACTCAGCAAAGAGGTATACATTAGCTGAAAGCGACCTTGCAACATAGAGCACTGGATGATTGGTTATATACTTGCAGCTTCCCGTTTTGGAGGTATGCCGTTTTTTCCGACCTTCCCCTGGTAGTGGGTAGTCGGTGCTTCCCCCTCAACGGATGCCGTCCCCCACTTCTGGGCTCTGATCATCAGCGTCCTCTCAGGAGTTTCAGCGTGGCTGCGTATGTCTTGGTATAAGGGAGTAGATGGCCTGGCTTCTCACGTGCTACTCTGCACGGAAGTTGATGGCCCCTCCTGCCTATGTATTTCGCGTCATCAGACGCTTCGTCAGGGTGTGGTTACCCTTGCTCACACTGCCCTATTTACCATCCCATTGTCTCCGCCTCCACTGTAGTTCCGCCTTTCACATGCGTGGCTTTTTCCGTATTCTACGTATGTATAGTTCCGCCTTCCTCTTAGGTCAGATAGTAACTTCTTCCGCATTTTATATCTATAGTGATAGCGGTAGTCCATACGTACAACCAGTCAGGTGATCTCTTGACATAGCCTCGTAATTTTTACTGCCATCTAGTGGCGTGTGTATAGATTTCTTCCCCTTCAAGAAAAGGGTGATTGTCATTGGAGCACTTATCTCTCTTTTGAGCTTTTCAAGAATACAGTGAGGTATAAGTTTTTTTCTCAATTTTCTATATACATAGGTTGGAGTCTCACCTAGTGAATATGATAATTATCTCATCTTGTCATTTATTACCATTCCTTTCTCACTCATTCTCTCATTCACACCCTGCTTAATCCTAAGGGCCAAAATTCTAACAGTCTATTTATTGTAGGTATCTGTCTGAGAAATGGAGTCAAGTCCAATTCAGAATTGAACCCATGCGGTATCATTGTATTTAGTTTATAAATCCACATACTTTCCTTAGCTAGCAGTATATCCTTAAAATCGCCCCTCCTCTCTGATAAATTCAATTTATATATGGCTTTTACTTTGGTTCCCACTAGGGAGGATCCATGTACCTGTCTATAATGTTCATATAATGGCATTTGGACATCTCCATCTTCTATTTCTCTAAAGTGTTCAAGGATTCTCTCTTTTAGTTCTCTCTCTGTTTTGCCTACGTATAACATCTGACAGGGACATTCTACCACATAGACCACACGTTCTGTATTACAGTTTAGGAACTCCTTGATATTAAAGGTCTGAGATCCACTACTGTCTTTGAAGTGTTTTGTTTTGTCAACATAAGGACACATTTTACATCTTCCACAACGGAACATTCCATTGGCTGCTTGACTTCGCAGCCAGCTACTTCCATTTTTGGATGATCTGTACTCACTTCTAACTAACTTGTCTTTTAAATTCTGAGCCTTTTTAGCTGTTAATAGTGGTCGGGGTCCTACAATCTTTGATATCTCTGGGCTTGCTCGTAAAATGCCCCAATGTTTGGTAAGAAGATCACCTAAATCATTCCAGTGTGCACCATAGGTGGTAGTGATCCTCATGAACTGATTCTCTCTTGAGGCTTTGGGTCTTGATGACAGCAGCTCCCCTCTTGATTTCCCCCAGGCCTTTTTTACAGCTGACTTTAGTAGTCTGTGGGAGTACCCTCGCTCCCTAAACCGTCCATACATTGCTCTGGTTTCAATTTTAAACTGTTCAGCCGATGAGCAGTTCCTTCGTAATCGTAGAAACTGACTATAGGGAATTGACCTAAGCAAGGCAGGGGGATGATGACTTGAGGCATGTAAGATACTGTTACCCGCCGTTGGTTTCCGATACGTTGATGTCCTTATGAATCCATCATCGAACACCAATTTTAAGTCCAAGAATGATATCTCGGACGCATCAACTGTATATGTTAAACGTATATTCCTTCTATTGCAATTAAGTTGATCAATAAATGCTCGCAGTTCATCTTCTGTTCCCGTCCACACTATTAAGGCGTCATCAATATACCTTATCCAGAGGGCAACATGCGCCCCAAATTCCGGGCTTGGGTAGACATCTTGTCTCTCCCAGAGGCCCAGATGCAGGCATGCATATGCTGGGGCACATGCCGCCCCCATCGATGTCCCCCTGACCTGCCTATAGTACTTTCCATCAAACCTGAAACAGTTTTGTTTCAAAACCATATCTAGGCATCTCAGTATCATATCATTATGAGTTTGTGCTTTAGGATAATTTTCATCTAGGAAGAAATCAACTGCCCTGAGCCCCTCCTCATGCGGTATGGACGTGTAAAGAGAATCCACGTCCACACCAACCGGCAGGGACCCAGGGGGGGCCCTAAACTCTGACAGGACCTTTAGTACATCTCTTGTGTCTTTTACATAAGATGGTGTTATAAATCACCTTTTTGCTTCGACACCAGCCACTTCCTAGAGTGGCACCTTACAGACTGTGAGATAACTCGACTCTCCACACAGCAAGCATTATTGGAGATAGACCGTTCTCAGGCTTCTTCAATGTACAAGTTATTTATTAAGTACACAGCTATACAGATACAGTTCATCATATCCTAGCCAAGCAAATCTTCATGTTGCCTTACAGCTGCGTGATTATCTTCCTGCTGAAGATAATCAGGTCCTCCTTATGTAGATACTACGTTACATCTAGACTAACTATGTACAGCATACATTATATCAGATTACATAAAGAAAGGAAATTATTAGGTGTTCCAGTCAGCAGATAGATAGCATGAAAGTAGGAATCAGAGAGCTCCGTCAACCCATCCGGCCCTTTAATACTGACTAGGAAAGAGTTAAATGTGACCTCATCTCAGCCATCCTCCAGACCCGGCTATTGGCTTCGACCCCTCGTGGTGTCATAATACACACCTACTCGATTAATATTTAATGAGCACTTTTCACTTATTTACAAGAATGTGATATTTTGTAAACATGGCTTATGTTGACTGTTCTCGTAGTCCATTTGTCTAGGGCAGTGTAGGCCTGTGGCCTTCCTTCAGGAACATGTTCTCAGTATCTGCTTGTTATTCATCTGCTTCAAGCAGACACTGAGATGCTTCTGCCTGCATCACAAGAAACTCTATTTTAAAGGTATATTCTGCGAACAAGCCTTTTACCTAAAACTCAGTCCAAATAACTGAGGCCTACTTAAATCATAACACCTGGTATGAGTGAAAAAGACACTTACCTGCCAATATTTTTGGAGTGTTAATTTTCTGTGAGGAAAAAAGAGAATAACACATTAGGAAAGAAATGTATCAATTAATGGAGATAAAAATAGAAACTTACCTGTGAGGAAATCTTTTGCTGTGTTCTGTGTGTTCTGCAAGTGAAGTAATTGCATCTAGAGCCTAAACCGACCTGCAGAGAGAAGTAATAAAAAGAGAGAATTGATACTTACATATGAGACATACAGGAAAAGACAAACTTTGATAACTAAAAGAAAAAAGAAAGAATGTCAGATATTTGTTGTTGTTTAACTGTGAAAAGAAACAATAAGGGAAGAAACTCACCTCAGTTACTGAACCGGCGTCTTGGAGTGTGCTACATATAAAGTAAAGGAAAGTCAGTACAAGCTATCACTCATTTTGGAAAAGATCTTTAATCAGCAACTCCACATCAGTTCTTTTAAAGGGGTACCCCTGATCCATGGTCATATACAGGCTTAATGAGACTCTGTAACAAATTTTTCAGCCTTAGTTCTTCTATCCCATAAGTTCCTATGCCTGTTCTAATGTGCTCTGGCTTACTGCAGCCTTTCCTAATTGCACTGTCTCTGTAATAAATCTTATCTCCTTTCCTCTGTCATGTCTGCCGGGCTAAGGCTTGAATGTGTGGAATGTGCAGGGCTGCTTGTGATTGGATAGAAGCGATACACACCCTCTGCAGGCCCTCTGCACACTCTGTATGACTCACACACTCTGTTTATGTGAGCCTATCACAAGCTGGTTAGTTTGTTTGTAAACACTGCCTACAACTGTTAATTACAAGCCAGGATTGCAGCAGAGAGTGGCAGAAACAGCACAGTGGGGCACAGGAGAAAATAAGGAATAGAATGGTATGCTTTTTACTGTAAGAATATTAGAGTACAGATTCTCTTTAAGTGTGAATATGAACTCATAGCCACTGTATGGTTAGATAAGACTTTTGCAAGGAACTGAAGACTGTCAGGGCCATTACCATACAGTAAGAACTACTTAGAGTCAGTCACCACTTATCTACCCCACCAGGAGCATTAGTCCATTTCCTATTTGGTTTCTCTCAGATGTATTTGTTCACATATATGTATGCATACATATTTAGATAGGAAAAAGAAAACTGTATTGTTACAGACTTATAGAGAGTGAGATAAAGAAAAAAGGTCTGGTGAAGGATTGTGAATTGTGTATTTACTGTGTGATGTGCTATGTTTTTCCTACAGGTGCAAGAATTTTAGGCAAGGTCCAAGTGTAGTAGTCTCTATCGTTATTTCAGGAAGTAACCTTTTTCTTTTCAGGTGCGAGATCTTCAAGCAAGAAACAAGAAGTGTTTAACTCTGTATCTGTTGATTATTTTACTTCATTAATTCAGTGATCTCTGTTGTAAGGGTGGTCTTGACAGTGAGGGTTTCAATTGGGGGGTTTGTGTCCTCTTTATGTCGGAAGGTCTGCATGTTAGCGGACATTATTTCTTTGTTTGCCAAATAAAAAGAATTGTTCTTTTTCACCAGTGTATCCTCCTGGTCCGTCACTGTCCTTCCGCTTTAAGAGTTGTAAGGGAACTCACTCTTTGGGATAGTAATCAATTGGTCGGTTACAGTGGGAGCGTTCCCTTTTTGCTGACGATGGTCTTGCGATGTACCTGTGCCACATTTTATTGTGGCACAGGTACATCGACAACATTTTCGTCTTATGGAGTGGCACACATGAATGCTTGAGCCGTTTCGTGAGTAGCATTAATGACAATGATTGAAACCTTCGCTTCACCATGACAAGTGACGAGACATCGCTCTCTTGATATTCGTATTTGTATAACTGAGGATGACCATATTTCAACTGATTTATTCAGGAAGGAGACCACCACTAATGCCCTCCTACATACAAGTAGTTTTCACCCTTTTCACACCATTAGGGGGACTCCCCCGGAAAATACCTTAGAGTTAGACGTAACTGTTTATCAGATGAAACATTTAAAACACAAGCTGATGCATTATGCACTTGGTTTACTAACAGGGGTTAGCCGGATGTGGTACTCTGCAAGGCATTTAACAAAGCTAAGAGGAGGGATTGTTCTAGTCTCTTATGTCATGGGTCACAGGGTTTAAATAAATGTAAGGATTCCGATAATGAGGTGCGATTTGTGACTAGGTATTGTGCTCAGCATTCCTTCCTGCGTAATACTTTGCAGAAGCATTGGTATTTGCTATGTAACGACCCGGTGATTGGTCAAGTGGTCCCTGATCGACCTTGCCTCACCTTCAGGAGAGCCAGGTCTCTTTGAGATGTATTGGTACAGAGTCACTTTGGGAGAGCCAATCCTAGATGTCTTTGTATTGTTTTTGGGACATATACATAGTTACATAGTTATTTGGGTTGAACAAAGACAAACCAGACCACATGTGGGGGTTGTTCTTATTGCTGTTGAGTGGGAAGAACTGTTCCCTTCCCTAATGGGAGAACATACACTCTCAAAGATTACGTTAACTGCCAAAGTGAGCTAGTTGTATGTTTATTACTATGCCCCTGTGGGGCCTTTTATATTGGCAAAACCAAAAGACCATTGTGGAGACGCATTTCAGAGCATTTGCAAAATGTTGGCAATGAGGAGTCTTTGACCCCCATTGCCTGACATGTGAGACTGTGTCATACATGCACAGGTAAAAAATTGTGGTTTTTGGGTCTCGATAGAGTCCATGGGACCATTCGCGGTGGTGATTTTGACCGTTTATTATTACAGTGTTAAACACGCTGGATTTATAATCTTAAAGCTTGTCAACCCCCGGGCCTCAATGAGTCTTTTGGTTTTGCACATTTTCTGCCCTTATAAAATTAGTCTGCTGTGCTCTTATTATTATTATTATATCCCCTGCCATACACCCATATTGGGGGGGAAAGGGGAGTATTGTTTTACTTCCTCCTCTTGGACTGCATACTAGAGATGGCCCGAAACCTCCGATTTTAGGTTCGCGAACCATGTTTGCGAACCTTCGCCAAAAGTTTGATTCGCGCAAACTTTCGCGAACCGCAATAGACTTCAATGGGGAGGCGAACTTTGAAGACTAGAAACATTTATGCTGGCCACAAAAGTGATGGAAAAGATGTTTCAAGGGGCCTAACACCTGGAGGGGGGCATGGTGGAGTGGGATAGACTCCAAAAGTCCCGGGGGGGAAAAATCGGAAACAGTAAATTCGGGCGCCTGAGGCTAGTGGACAAATCGGGCGCCGCCATTCACTCCTATAATAAATATCGTTTAATGGGCGCCCGATAGGAAAAAAGGGCGCCGGAGAAAACTAACGTTTTAAAAGCGGCGCCCGGAGACTTAATGTTTTATTACTGTTTCTCATGATTACACATTATTTAATGATTTATACATTTTTAAATATTATTTTTAAACGAAAAACAGTACAATATTTTTTCCCAAACATTATTTTTAAACGAAAAACAGTACTTTTTTTTTTTACATTATTTTTAAACGAAAAAACCAACAGGGGGGTCTTAGGTTTAGGCACCAACAGGGGGGTCTTAGGTTTAGGCACCAACAGGGGGTTTTAGGTTTAGGCACCAACAGGGGGGTCTTAGGTTTAGGCACCAACAGGGGGGTCTTAGGTTTAGGCACTAACAGGGGGGTCTAGGGGTTAGGGGTAGGTACAGGGAGGGTTACTTAGTAATTTTTTTTTAAACGTTATAATACGTTTCACTATTTAAACGAAAGATTAACGTTTTTACAATTGCCGATTTAATGCACATTATTTAATGATTTATAACTTTAAAAAACATTAATTTTAAACGAAATACAGTACAATACAATTTTAAACGTTATCCATGCTTATCGTTAAAAACCCGGCGCCCTTTTTTCCCAGCGCCCCTTTTTAACGTACGCGGGAAAATCTGGATTTGACGCAAAGCAGCATTTTAAGGGCAGAAATCACATTGAATGCTAAATTGCAGGCCTAAAGTGCTTCAAAACATCTTGCATTTGTATATGTTACAGCCAAAACCAGAAATCGGCCAATTCTAGAATTGGCCAGCCATTTCTAGAACTGGCCGATTTGACGCCGGCCAAAGTCCAAAGTGCTAGAAATTTCTGACATTGGTCGCCCGGTTTGCAAAATGGCCAAAGTCAGTCGGCCAAAGTCCAAAATGCACAAATCCAGAACATCCCGGGTCCTGTCCAGCAGTATGAAAGGCACTCAGAAACTTCCTTTCTGCCCCGAAAGATACACAATAACATAATAACATTTAAAGTGGAATCTAACCCACTTAATAAATCATTATAAAGTAAATATACTTTGCAGAACTAATAATATTTGCTAGTCATTTTAATTTTCAGAACGCAGCATAAGGTATATATTATACCTGTCTCGTCCTGTCAATCATGCCACCCCGCATCCGAACTACTGGAAGTGAATCCGCCCAGTAGCATTCTGGGAGCTTTTTTTTTCCCCCCGATCGGAGGAACCTGTCCTGCAAGTCTCACGAGATTACTGATGACAGCACTGTACGTCATCAGCAGAGGACACAGAGACTTGCAGCGGATTGCCACTCACTGCTGCTGCTATGAAAACTTCTTCACTGCTGCTGCTATGAAAACTTCTTCACCGCCGCTGCCCGGAGGCTTACTGCTGCCCTGAGGGGCCAACTTGTCCCCCCATGTGCCTCACTCTCGCTCTGCTTCCGGACCCTTAAACTCTCTTTGATGTTGCCCCACTCTGCACTGTATGCAGCTTTAGAGCTCCTGAGAGTGGGGAGAGGGGCGCTTTGCACACACTTGAGTCGGGCTTGGGAGTCTCTGTGGCCGCTCAGGCAGAGCAGCTGGTGCTACTTTCTTTCTATATGGGCTGCTGGAGTCGGACAGGCATGACATCCATCGGACAGGCATGACATCCATCGGAACAGCCAGGCGTCATGCAGCTGCAGCTCCAGCCAGTGAGAGAGTGTGGGATGCTCTCCCCCCTCTAGCAAAGTTCAAAGGCTGCCAGTGCCTGCTGTGGTAAAGTATTTGTTTCTTCTTTGCAGCTTGATTGTCCGGAGGTGTGGGGGAGGGAAGAGTGTAACTGTGAATGTGTGTCAGAGTGTGTATCCACAGTGTGTGTATGTGTGTGCCAGAGTGCATCTGTGTACAGTATGTGTGTGCCAGTGGGTAACAGTAAAAAAGGGCGCAGGAGGCTAGTGGACAAATCGGGCGCCACCATTCACTCTCATAATAAATATTGTTTAATGGGCGCCCGATAGGAAAAAAGGGCGCCGGAGAAAAATAACGTTTTAAAAGCGGCGCCCGGAGCCTTAATGTTTTATTACTGCTTCTCATGATTACACATTATTTAATTATTTATAATTTTTTTAATATTATTTTTAAACGAAAAACAGTACAATATTTTTTCAAACATTATTTTTAAACCAAAAACAGTACAAATTTTTTTTTTTACATTATTTTTAAACGAAAAAACCGCACAATATGTTTTTCAAACGTTATTAATGCTTATCACAGGGGGGTCTTAGGTTTAGGCACCAACAGGGGGGTCTTAGGTTTAGGCACCAACAGGGGGGTCTTAGGTTTAGGCACCAACAGGGGGGTCTTAGGTTTAGGCACCAACAGGGGGGTCTTAGGTTTAGGCACCAACAGGGGGTCTTAGGTTTAGGCACCAACAGGGGGTTTTAGGTTTAGGAACCAACAGGGGGTCTTAGGTTTAGGCACCAACAGGGGGGTCTTAGGTTTAGGCATCAACAGGGGGGTCTAGGGGTTAGGGGTAGGTACAGGGAGGGTTACTTAGTAATTTTTTTTTAAACGTTATTATACGTTTCACTATTTAAACGAAAGATTAACGTTTTTACAATTGCCGATTTAATGCACATTATTTAATGATTTATAACTTTATAAAACATTAATTTTAAACCAAATACAGTACAATACATTTTTAAACGTTATCCATGCTTATCGTTTAAAACCCTGCGCCCTTTTTTCCCAGCGCCCCTTTTTAACGTACGCGTGCCAGTGTGTCTTTGTACCGTATGTGTGTGCCAGTGTGCATCTGTGTACAGTATGTGTATGTCGGAGTGTGTCTGTGTACAGTATGTGTGTGCCAGAGTGTGTCTGTGTACAGTATGTGTGTGCCAGTGTGTCCGTGTACAGTATGTGTTTCAGTGTCTGTGTACAGTATGTGTGTGTACATACTGTGTGTGTCAGTATGTGTGTACAGTATGTGTGTGTCAGTGTGTCTGTGTACAGTATGTGTGTGCCAGTGTGTGTCTGTGTACAGTATGTGTGTGTGCCAGTGTGTACATGTACAGTATGTGTGTCAGTGTCTGTGTACAGTATGTGTGTGTACAGTATGTGTGTGTCAGAGTGTGTCTGTGTACAGTATGTGTGTGCCAGTGTGTCTGTGTACAGTATGTGTGTGCCAGAGTGTGTCTGTGTACAGTATGTATGTGCCAGTGTGTTTGTGTACAGTATGTGTGTGCCAATGTGTCTGTGTACAGTATGTGTGTGTCTGTGTACAGTATGTGTGTGCCAGTGTGTCTGTGTACAGTATGTGTGTGTCTGTACTGTATGTGCGTGTGTCTGTGTACAGTATGTGTGTGCCAGAGTGTGTCTGTGTACAGTATGTGTGTGCCAGAGTGTGTCTGTGTACAGTATGTGTGTGCCAGTGTGTTTGTGTACAGTATGTGTGTGCCAGTATGTCTGTGTACAGTATGTGTGTGCCAGAGTGTGTCTGTGTGCAGTATGTGTGTGCCAGTGAGTCTGTGTACAGTATGTGTGTGTCTGTGTACAGTATGTGTGTGCCAGAGTGTGTCTGTGTACAGTATGTGTGTGCCAGAGTGTGTCTGTGTACAGTATGTGTGTGCCAGTGTGTCTTTGTACCGTATGTGTGTGTCTGTGTACAGTATGTATGTGCCAGTGTGTCTGAGTACAGTATATGTGTGCCAGTGTGTCTGTGTACAGTATGTGTGTGTCTGTGTACAGTATGTGTGTGTCAGTGTGTCTGTGTACAGTATGTGTGTGCCAGAGTGTGCCTGTGTACAGTATGTGTGTGCCAGAGTGTGTCTGTGTACAGCATGTGTGTGCCAGTGTGTCTGTGTACAGTATGTGTGTGCCAGAGTGTGTCTGTGTACAGTATGTGTGTGTCCATGTGCAGTATGTGTGTGTCAGAATGTGTCCGTGTACAGTATGTGTGTGCCATAGTGTCTGTGTACAGTATGTGTGTGTCCGTGTGCAGTATGTGTGTGTCAATGTGTCCATGTACAGTATGTGTGTGTCAGAGTGTCTGTGCACAGTATGTGTGTGTCAGAGAGTGTCTGTGTACAGTATGTGTGCCAGTGTGTCTGTGTACAGTATGTGTGTGTCTGTGTACAGTATGTGTGTGTCTGTGTACAGTATGTGTGTGTGTGTGTACAGTATGTGTGTGTCCGTGTACAGTATGTGTGTGCCCGTGTGCAGTATGTGTGTGTCAGTGTGTCTGTGTACAGTATGTGTGTGTGTTAGAGAGTGTCTGTGTACAGTATGTGTGTGCCAGAGTGTGTCTGTGTACAGTATGTGTGTCAGAATGTTTATCCACAGTGTGTGTATTGGGGGGGAGGCGGCCCGGGTCCAAAGTCCGCAACGGGCCCCGAGGTTTGTAGCTACACCACTGGCTGCCCCTATCACCGCCACCCGGAAGTTCACCGCTGCTGCCCAGATCCCCACCGAACACAGGATTTGCGGCTGCTGCCCATCCAATCCCGGCCGCCTGGAGTATCTCTGCCGCCCCTTGCTCTCAGGAGTTTCATCTTCTGCAGCCCCTATCCTCACCGCCAGGATCTCTGCCTCCTGAGGTCTACTGCGCACCATTTGGGACCACTTCACCTGGATAGAGGACGCCGCCAGTAAGATATCAAGGTTTTTGGGGACCACAGGGAAGCACTTGGGGAGGGGAGCATCTTGACACCTATAGGGATTGAGGGGGTTGTCAGATGTGTCTTGGGGGGGGTTGAGAGGCATATGCCTATTTTTATGTTGTAAAGGAGAACCTGGCTGGGGGGGTAGGGCACAAAAGCACCTGGCTACATACAGGGATGGGTCTTTCCATGTGCCCCTTTTGTCTGACTTTCCCTCTCTATTTTTCTCTCTGTGCCCTCTCTGGCTCTCGTGTTTCTGTGTCTGTGCCCCTCTGTCTCCTGTGTCTGTCTCTATGCCCCCACTGTGTCTCCTGTGTCTCTCTGTGACCCCACTGTGTCTCTGTGACCCCACTGTGTCTCTCTGTGACCTCAATGTCTCTTTGTGACCTCAATGTGTCTTTCTGTGACCCCACTGTGTCTCTGTGTGACCCCACTGTGTCTCTGTGTGACCCCACTGTGTCTCTGTGTGAACCCACTGTGTCTCTGTAGCTCCTGCTTCTCTGGGCCCCCACAGTGTATCCTGTGTCTCTCTGTGTCTGTCTCTGTGCCCCCACTGTGCCTCCATGAAGCATAGGGTGGGGGGAGCAGTATCTGGGTACCTGTGTAGGATGGGGGGCAGAAGCACCTGACAACCTACAGGGGGTTTGGGGTAGAAGGCTGTCTACCTACAGGAAGGGAGAGGGGAGAACCATTTTGGTTACATGTGTGAGGTGGGTGGCAGAAGCACCTGACTACCTACATGGATTAAGGAAGGGGGGGGGGGGAACAGAAGCACCTGACTACCTACAGGGATAAAGGGAGGGGGGAGCAGCATCTGGGTACATGTGGAGTGGGGGGCAGAAGCACCTGAGTACATGGGGGGGGGGGGGAGAGGAGGAGTTGGAGGCAGTAGCACCTGACTACCTTCAGGGAGGGAGGGGGGAGAAACATTTAGCTACCTGAGGGGGGGGGGAAGCAACTTACTACCCAAAGGGATGTAGGGAGGTGGGAGCAGCATCTGGCTACCTGGGAGGATGGGAGGGAGGCATCTGGCTACCTGGTTGTGATGGGGGAAGCATCTACATTGGAGGAGTGGAGTGAAGCATCTGTCTAATGTTTCTTTTCTTTTATTTTCCTCCCTGGAGTCTGCCCTGCAAGTTTCGAGAGATTACAGAAGGCGATGCGAGACTTGCAGGATTGCGCGCTACTTCACGCCGCTGACAGAAGATCATCAGCACCGCTGCTGCCCGGATCCCCACCACCCGGAGGTACTCCAGCACTGCACGGATTCTTGACGCCCACAGTTTCACCGCCGCAGCCTTGTTCTCTGCCTGAGAGTTCACCGCTGCAGACAACCCACCCGGAGGACTTTACTGCTCCAGCCCCAACACCCGCCTAACTATCTATGGGGGTAAATTCAGAGTTAAAATGAGGCTTAATTGCCTTGAGTGTCAGCACGGGAGACTGGGGGTTATTTAAGAATGCTTCCTCTAGGTTTTCTCCGTTTCAGGTAGTCACAGGGAGGTCGCCAATGTTTTCCCCTTTACCTGTGAGTAATTCTCCCTTCCCTGCATTAGAAGGGTGGCAGGACTCTTTAAAAAGAATCTGGTCTTTAGTAAAGGTCAATTTGGCGAAAGCATTCGATACACAAAAGAGGCAGGCTGATAGGAAGCGTTCTCCTGAATGGAATTTTGCTCCAGGGGATAT
Organism: Hyperolius riggenbachi; assembly: GCF_040937935.1. Taxonomy (NCBI): domain Eukaryota; kingdom Metazoa; phylum Chordata; class Amphibia; order Anura; family Hyperoliidae; genus Hyperolius; species Hyperolius riggenbachi. The sequence goes on from NC_090655.1 coordinate 174,438,373, forward strand.
GGTATGGGTCTCTACGCGTCATATAGCGTTAAGACAACCCTCAGCAAAATTGGGGCCCAAATATATTGGTCCATATTCGGTTTCTGAGAAAATCAATGAGGTGACTTATAGAGTTGCTCTGTCCTCTACCATGAGAGGTATGAAGTCCTTTCATGTGTCATTGTTGAAGCCTGCTGTGCATGTGGACTCCTCGCCCCCCCCCCTTCCCCTGTTGTGATAGATGGGGAACCCGAATATGAGATTGAGGAGATCTTGGACTCTCGCAAAGTGTGAAACTCCGTGCAGTATTTGGTTCATTGGAGAGGTTATGGTCCTGAGGAAAGATCTTGGGTACCAGATCCCCGACTGCATGCGGAGGAGTTAAAACGGGAATTTCATATTTTACACCCTGAGAAACCGTTCAAGGCATGTCCGGAGTCCATGCCTCAGGTGGGGGGTAATGTCACGCTGGCTGCTGATGCGGATAGCGGCGCAGCCGCTGCTTCCGCATCTGGCGTCGCGGCAGCTCCCGCTGCGGCGTCTCCGGGCCTCCCGCCGGTGTCAGGGAGGTCCGGTCTGTCTGGGGATGCGGGCGAGCGCCGGGCGAGCGTGCGCGCGGATTGCTGGCGCACTTATGGTCTTAGGAGATGTGTCAGCTGATCTGCTGGTCAGCTGACAACTGCCTGCCCGATCCTGTATCCTGATTGGTTGGGCTTCTGGGCGGCGCCGTTTGAATGGTCCACAGTATATCAGGACCTGCTTTTCATTTGCTCTTTGTCTGTTGTTGCGAAAACTTCACAGTGATAGCTCTCAGACCTTAGTCAGATCCTGGTGTGCTTGAACCCGACAGGACCCCGGGGATTCACACATAGCTTAGGATTATTACTATTATTATTGTATTGATTATTCTGTGTATGAACTTTTGCTCAAACCTCTGATTACTCTCTGCCTCCTGATTCTGTACCTTGCCAATCTGATCTGTTGCCGACCCTCTGTCTGAATACCGACCCTGATTTCTGCCTTACGATTCTGTACCTTTGCCAATCTGATCTGTTGCCGACCTTTGCCTGTATACCAACTCCGATTTCTGTTTGACGATTCTGTACCTCCGATTGACCGATCTGTTACCGACCTTGCCTGTACGACCACTCTCTGTTTAGTGATAGCCCCAGCCACCAAGGGCTATCACTTAGGAGTACTCCTGTTATTACTGTGCACCCAAACACGTGTGATCACACATTTGAATAAATTACTGACTATTTGTTCTGATAGAGCTCATTCTGGTCATCCATTACATCACTGATCATTACAGTCAGCTCTCAGAGCAAAAAAAATTGAACTTTGGAAATTTGTAATTTCTAAATGAATAATAATACTTATGCACAAAAGCAAATATGATAACTTTATAACTGTATGGGATATAAAAAGTAGGAAAACATGTTTTTACTGAATATTATGTCATAGTTTTATAACACTTTAAGTGCACTCGTAATCGGTACATGTATTCTGATCTATTACTAATTCCGATTACAATTTCGTAACTGCCAATTTTGACGCGTAATTATGGTAAGCCGTAATTACCGAGTCCTTATGAGCATCCCAAACGTATAAGCTGTTGACAAGGGCAGAGCTGCTCCCATTAAATGGACACATAATTGTATATCACCAAGTGGTCTATGGACACTTCTAGTATAAACATTAAAACTGCTGTATAGTATTTATAAAACTTTGATTCTCACCCACAGGATAGTGAAGGAGTTTGATGCACACTGAGAGTTTTTTTTCTACTTTTCTGCCAATCTAAATTGTAGTAAAAAGGCATGGAAGAAACCAAATATAGGTTGTATCAGATATTGTTTTTACACGTTAAAGAGTGCTGCACAGTCGAATTCTCCAAGGCTATTGTGTCTTAATTATACCACAATCATTATAGTTTAAAGATCATGTGTCTCATTAAATATATAGGGCGAGCAAACCATGGCTTCTGACAGGCAACAGATAGGTAGTGGAAGCTGAGAAATCCACTCCAGACTCACTAAGAAGTCACTTGATCACCTGTGTGTAAATATTATCCCTTTAGAAAACCAGACCTGCATTGTTCCAGAACAACTGTTGTGCACAGTGGATTAATTTATAAAAACAACTGTGACTCTCTTTTTCATTTGTTTCTTTTATAGACACCCTACTCCAAAATATATACAAATAAATAAATACATAAATAAATACATACATAAATAAAAGAAATACAGTTTTTCACTTACCTAAGTTAGCCTATAAATGCTCTCATCCTGATTCAAAACGTATGGCTAGTATTAAATGAACATGAGAAATCTAGACACATCCCTTTTTCCCCTATATACACCCCCTGAACTGTGTGGTAGAAACAATGCTGTAGTCCTATGAATACATGGTCAAGAGGAAAAGGAACTGGCCTTTTCATAGGGGTAAATTGGGCAATTCATAGAGATAAACTGGGCAATTGCCCAAGGGCCCAAAGCACCATAGAGACCCCCAAGTCACAGACATCACAATGTCAAATTGGCCCTTAGTTCTAGGTCTGCTCAGCTGTTTGAACACTGTCACTATAGCCAGAAGCTGGTGCTGGAGACATATTTATTATAAGCAGTAGCGTAGCTTAGGAGCTCTGGGCCCCAGTGTGAGTTTTAAAATTGTAGTAGTCACAGAGAATAACATTTGAAAGAAGGTGTTAGGGTTAGACATCACAAAGTGTCTTAAGAGAGGAGGTTAGTGTTATATATCACAAAGGGTAAGGCTTGTGGATAAAAGAAACAAAAGGACACCGGGAGCCCGGTCTGGTGTATTATCACTAGTTTTCAAGTAGAAATGTTCAAGAATCATACTCACAAGGCTGGGTTGCGTTAAGAGGCAAGCACTCCAAAACTGCATGTGGGAAAGTACTGTTCCCACTCTGCCTTGAGTTGAGTGAAGGTCGCAGCTCCTGGAAAAAAATCACCTGGGATTGGGGACCCCTGATAAGGCCTGATATATAGTCAACGTGGGGTAGGAGGCGCCCGGAGTACTTCAGTGAGAATAGTGTGTATCAACATTTTAAGCATCCGCAACTAAATAGTAGATAATAAAACAGGTCCTACCCTAATAAGTAAGTAGTTCTTTGTTTTAAAAAAATGGAGTTTTTATTGGGCACTTTCTGAAAAAGACAATGCGTTTTGGCGCATGAACCGCTTCCTCAGGTCGTGTACAGTGTCTTTAAGAGATGAAACAGGGCACTCAAAAACTGGTGGGTACAATTTTCAGAAACAATATATAAATCCCTAAAATGCATGGGTAGCATATATATATATATATATATATATATATATATATATATATATATATATATATATATATATACAGTGGTGTGAAAAACTATTTGCCCCCTTCCTGATTTCTTATTCTTTTGCATGTTTGTCACACTTAAATGTTTCTGCTCATCAAAAACCGTTAACTATTAGTCAAAGATAACATAATTGAACACAAAATGCAGTTTTAAATGATGGTTTTTATTATTTAGTGAGGAAAAAAAACTCAAAACCTACATGGCCCTGTGTGAAAAAGTGATTGCCCCCCTTGTTAAAAAATAACTTAACTGTGGTTTATCACACCTGAGTTCAATTTCTGAAGTCACCCCCAGGCCTGATTACTGCCACACCTGTTTCAATCAAGAAATCACTTAAATAGGAGCTATCTGACACAGAGAAGTAGACCAAAAGCACCTCAAAAGCTAGACATCATGCCAAGATCCAAAGAAATTCAGGAACAAATGAGAACAAAAGTACTGTAATTGAGATCTATCAGTCTGGTAAAGGTTATAAAGCCATTTCTAAAGCTTTGGGACTCCAGCGAACCACAGTGAGAGCCATTATCCACAAATGGCAAAAACATGGAACAGTGATGAACCTTCCCAGGAGTGGCTGGCCGACCAAAATTACCCCAAGAGCGCAGAGAAAATTCATCCGAGAGGCCACAAAAGGCCTCAGGACAACATCTAAAGAACTGCAGGCCTCACTTGCCTCAATTAAGGTCAGTGTTCACAACTCCACCATAAGAAAGAGACTGGGCAAAAACGGCCTGCATGGCAGATATTCAAGGCGCAAACCACTTTTAAGCAAAAAGAACATTAAGGCTCGTCTCAATTTTGCTAAAAAAAAAACCGTCTCAATGATTGCCAAGACTTTTGGGAAAATACCTTGTGGACCGCCGAGACAAAAGTTGAACTTTTTGGAAGGTGCGTGTCTTGTTAAATCTGTCGTAGAAGTAACACAGCATTTTAGCAAAAGAACATCATACCAACAGTAAAACATGGTGGTGGTAGTGTGATGGTCTGGGGTTGTTTTGCTGCTTCAGGACCTGGAAGGCTTGCTGTGATAGACGGAACCATGAATTCTACTGTCTACCAAAAAATCCTGAAGGAGAATGTCCGGCCATCTGTTCGTCAACTCAAGCTGAAGCGATCTTGAGTGCTGCAGCAGGACAATGACCCAAAAGACACCAGCAAATCCACCTCTGAATGGCTGAAGAAAAACAAAATGAAGACTTTGGAGTGGCCTAGTCAAAGCCCTGACCTGAATCCTATTGAGATGTTGTGGCATGACCTTAAAAAGGCAGTTCATGCTAGAAAACCCTCAAATAAAGCTGAATTACAACAATTCTGCAAAGATGAGTGGCCCAAAATGCCTCCAGAGCGCTGTAAAAGACTTGTTGCAAGTTATCGCAAACGGCTGATTGCAGTTATTGCTGCTAAGGGTGGTCCAACCAGTTATTAGGTTCAGGGGGCAATTTCTTTTTCACACAGGGCCATGTAGGTTTTGAGTTTTTTTTCTCACTAAATAATAAAAACCATCATTTAAAACTGCATTTTGTGTTCAATTATGTTATCTGTAACTAATGGTTAACGGTTTTTGATGAGCAGAAACATTTAAAGAGTAACTGTCAGGCTGCAGAAGCTAATTTAAACCTCTATTCTCCTGTGTTAAACAGTTTAGAAGGAAGCCCAAAAGCCATTAGTGAAGATAAAAATCTCAGTTACCTTTGATGTGTGCTTATCAGCAAGGCTGTTAAAACCCAAGAGGACGCAAGCCTAATAATATACTGCAAAGCATTCTGGGGCCCTCCCCTCGGCTGCTAATGAGACGTTACAGCAGCTTGTAATCAGTCCAGCGCGTAGCACTGATAAATCTCCGGGCAGAGTACACTGCAGGAGTCAGCTATTGTTCCTAGCCACATGGCTCATTAATATTCACTGCACACTGTGTTGTTCAAGTAGGAGCTTTTCTGTGATCAGGAAGCAGGCAGGACATGACGACACATTTGACAGAAAAACATGGAGCCTGCCATGAGCTGTCAGGAGCATCTATCTCTGCATATACTATATACAAATTCTGTGAAATCCAAACGTGGACAGTGAAATGCATATGTAATGTAAGTACAGCCAATCTTTAGCTACTGATATATGTGTTTATTTTCTCTGAGACCTTATACCTAACAGCTCCTCTTTAAGTGTGACAAACATGCAAAAGAATAAGAAATCAGGAAGGGGGCAAATAGTTTTTCACACCACTGTATGTATATATATATATATATATATAGAGAGAGAGAGAGAGAGAGAGAGACAAAACTATAAACAGTATTCACCTACATAGATCACCATATCCATAGTCTATATTGACATATGATTCAACATATAAATAGGGATTGATTGATTAATAAATAATATGTAGATATATTGAGATATCTATCTATCTATCTATCTATCTATCTATCTATCTATCTATCTATCTATCTATCTATATATATATATATATATATATATATATATATAATAACTGATGGCCCTGCATTGCCCGGCTATGTATTAGGCTGGTTTGGCTCCGCCCACTTTCTTTAACCCTAACACAAAATTACTCAGTTACTAATTTGTGAGCTTTGCTGTCTTTGCATCAATATTTTGCCTTGAAATGAAACAAATCTGATTGGCTGTGTCTCCACCCACTTTTGTGCAAATCAACCCCAGTCATCCAGTGACCAACTGTACCAGGCTTGAGGCTTTTGCCATTAATATTGCAAGAATGGCAACAATTAAAGTGGTATAAAACCCAGCATTTCTTCTTTGCTCTAAAAGATTTTTTACAGCATATGATATACTACCACAATTGTTTTTGATTTTTTTTTTTTTAGCAGAACAGCATTTAAAGGGTTAAAACACAGGACTTCCCTTTTCAATAGAATGCTCCCTGCAGGGAGATCCACATCCAAACTAGTGATAACATTATCTTTTGTTTACTTAATTGTAGCAGAGAGGAATATAAACATTCTTCTAAAACACAATTACTCAATTACCAAGTTTGTGAACTGTGCAGTCTTTGGCATCAATAATTTGCATTGAAATGAAACAAATCTGATTGGCTGTTTGTGGCTCCACCCCCTTTTCTGAATTTGAACCCCAGTCACCCAATGACCAACTGTACTAGGTTTGAGGCTTGTGCCATTAACAGTGCAAGAATGACCGCAATTAAATACTCTCCTTGAAAATCAATAGGTAAATTTTGATTGGCTTTTGGCTTTTGTAGGCTCCACCCATTTTTCTGAATATTAATCCCAGTCACCTAGTGACCAACTGTGCAAAGTTTGAGAACCCTACCATTAACAGTGGAAGAATGGCTGCAGTTTACATTTTCTTAGTGAAATTTGTATTTGTCTCCACCCACTTTTTGAATATGGGGATAAAACATATCCTATATGTTATTCCAGTAAAAACATACATATATCCAGGCACATCGCCTCTAGTTAGGACATTAAATAAATGATTAGGGAAAGGGAGGTGCTGAAGGGGGTGTGGCTAGAAAACAGCAAAAATCTATTAATCCTTTGCACACTCACATGCAAATGTTCAAACAATTGCATTCACAGATTCACTCATCCAGGCACAACTAATATCCCTACAGCTAAATTAAAAGCCGGGGTTTTAGTTCACAGAAGAATGCATTCTTATGCTTAATCACCTATACTGTGCAGAAGTACCCAGGTAAACATAGGTGTCCTAACTCTGGCCCTGTAACATGCATAGTGCAGACATGCAAACACATTCATTGCATCAAACCTATCAATGGTTTAGGAGCACACATCCTAACTTCCTCTCCTGGGAAAGACAGTGCATCTTACCAATCGCACAAGGGAGCTAATGTTATGTGTCCATGGTGCACCATGCGCATACACCAGCATAAGCTGTCTGCATGCTGACAAACATACAGGGGAAGGGGGGAGTGCACCGAATTAGACCCTAGCCACAGGGGTCAATGATAAGAATAAACATACATATATCCAGGCACATCGCCTCTAGTTAGGACATTAAATAAATTATTAGGGAAAGGGAGGTGCTGAAGGGGGTGTGGCTAGAAAACAGCAAAAATCTATTAATCCTTTGCACACTCACATGCAAATGTTCAAACAATTGCATTCACAGATTCACTCATCCAGGCACAACTGTTATCCCTACAGCTAAATTAAAAGCCGGGGTTTTAGTTCACAGAAGAATGCATTCTTATGCTTAATCACCTATACTGCGCAGAAGTACCCAGGTAAACATAGGTGTCCTAACTCTGGCCCTGTAACATGCATAGTGCAGACATGCAAACACATTCATTGCATCAAACCTATCAATGGATTAGGAGCACACATCCTAACTTCCTCTCCTGGGAAAGACAGTGCATCTTACCAATCGCACAAGGGAGCTAATGTTATGTGTCCATGGTGCACCATGCGCATACACCAGCATAAGCTGTCTGCATGCTGACAAACATACAGGGGAAGGGGGGAGTGCACCGAATTAGACCCTAGCCACAGGGGTCAATGATAAGAATAAACATACATATATCCAGGCACATCGCCTCTAGTTAGGACATTAAATAAATTATTAGGGAAAGGGAGGTGCTGAAGGGGGTGTGGCTAGAAAACAGCAAAAATCTATTAACCCTTTGCACACTCACATGCAAATGTTCAAACAATTGCATTCACAGATTCACTCATCCGGGCACAACTGTTATCCCTACAGCTAAATTAAAAGCCGGGGTTTTAGTTCACAGAAGAATGCATTCTTATGCTTAATCACCTATACTGCGCAGAAGTACCCAGGTAAACATAGGTGTCCTAACTCTGGCCCTGTAACATGCATAGTGCAGACATGCAAACACATTCATTGCATCAAACCTATCAATGGATTAGGAGCACACATCCTAACTCCCTATTAGGGATAACAGTTGTGCCTGGATGAGTGAATCTGTGAATGCAATTGTTTGAACATTTGCATGTGAGTGTGCAAAGGGTTAATAGATTTTTGCTGTTTTCTAGCCACACCCCCTTCAGCACCTCCCTTTCCCTAATAATTTATTTAATGTCCTAACTAGAGGCGATGTGCCTGGATATATGTATGTTTATTCTTATCATTGACCCCTGTGGCTAGGGTCTAATTCGGTGCACTCCCCCCTTCCCCTGTATGTTTGTCAGCATGCAGACAGCTTATGCTGGTGTATGCGCATGGTGCACCATGGACACATAACATTAGCTCCCTTGTGCGATTGGTAAGATGCACTGTCTTTCCCAGGAGAGGAAGTTAGGATGTGTGCTCCTAATCCATTGATAGGTTTGATGCAATGAATGTGTTTGCATGTCTGCACTATGCATGTTACAGGGCCAGAGTTAGGACACCTATGTTTACCTGGGTACTTCTGCGCAGTATAGGTGATTAAGCATAAGAATGCATTCTTCTGTGAACTAAAACCCCGGCTTTTAATTTAGCTGTAGGGATAACAGTTGTGCCTGGATGAGTGAATCTGTGAATGCAATTGTTTGAACATTTGCATGTGAGTGTGCAAAGGGTTAATAGATTTTTATATGTTATTCCAGGTAATGTACTATGTGTGTGCCAAATTTCATTCAAATCCGTAAAGCCATTGTTGCAAGATTGAGTAACAAACATTCAAACGTTTGCATTCATAAAATTAGTTAGATAATATGCAGATATCTAACAAGTATTGCGTATAAATTGCTTTGTAGCAACGCGTAAGTCAGATGACTGGAATAAAGAATTTATGCCTATAGTGTATATTGGGATAGTATGTGTTTCCTATGGGCTGGATGGTGGAGGTGGTGTATTAATACCTGTGTGTATACAGGACGACCAGTGGGTGTAGAAAGAACTTTGGAACTGCAGAGGCCCAGTCCGAGTGTCCCTGGAACATCACCGGAACCCTTGTCCACCAGGTCAGACTGGCACTCACCTGCTCATTTTTGTGTTCTACCTCGTGAAGATCACCTGTATCATGGTGAAATCTTACCTCTAACTTAGTGTACTGTTTGTTTAACCTTTGTAACAAAATGTGGTCGTCTTGGATCAAAACCTGTTCCCCTTTGTCCCATGTCGTGTTCTCTTTCAGGACGGGAACTACCCGTGAAACTTTGAATTTTAGATTTTTCTTACCAATTTGAAAAACAACGTCATCCAACCTGGATGACAGGATCCATATGGGATCTCCACTCACCCAATATGTTCCTCTTGGAAACTCCCCCTTATCGGAACAATTATGAGAATATACCTTGAATGTATCATTAGAACTTATGTTAAAAAACCAAACCTTTCCTTCAGCCACCGGAACTATCGGTTGGGCTTCAGGGTGGATCTTTTGAATGGTAGCCCCGCATTCTGCGTTATTGATCCTGCAGGCTTCTTCACTAAATTTGACTTGCCCCGGCCAACGCAGGTACTTCTGCAAGAATTGCCCGCATGAGGACAACTCTACTTGCTTCACCTCCCCGTCTAGCACCAAAAAAGGTTGACCTCTCAGGTCCTGGTGTAAGACCCGGGTTGAGGTGGGAACTAAGGAAGTGGCGGTGCCTAAAGGAATGTTGCACCGTTTCCATTTGTTCACCCAAACATCTCGAAGCTGCCATGCAAAAGATCCTTCTCCAGAAAAATTAATATACCTCCCCTTGTCCAATCTCTCGCTGACAAAATATGTCCCCAGCTGTCCTGATTGGACCTCTTCCCCCCTTATGTCCTGAGGCACACTATGTACCTGAGGTTGGGAAGACTGTACTCTCTGCAATCGTTCGATTAAGAGTACCTCTTCACTTACCCAACTATCATGAGGATAAGCTGTTGCATATGGACTGTGTAATATCGTCCCCTGTTGTGACCCGTGTGGTGTGAATGGGGTTCCCTGTGTGGGCTTTCCCTCCCCCGGGACCGCTCTCCCCACCCTCTTTGTCACCTGGAAATGTGGCTTGATCTCGATTTTTACTTCTTGTTTCGAGAACCACCCACCCTCGGCTTTCCAGCCTTTACGTGTGTATAGTTGTTTCAGAGGCACTCTCTGTTGGTAGCTCCAGAGTGTGATGTTGTCCCCTGCGTCTCTCTGGTAAGAGAATTGACGCCTCCTGCTCATTCCTCTCCAATCTGGAACCATCTCACTCTGCATAACCAAGACAAGGTACCCCTGAATCACACACTCCACCTTTTGCATGTACCCATTGTACTGCAATGTACCTTTTAACAAACCTTTGGATCGGTGCGTCGATTCTGGGAGTGTGGTACTCAATAGCAGATTTATACTGCCATTCAATTCCCACTGCCCGCACACCTGACCCTTCAGACCTTTCACCCACATTGTGCCATGAAATTTGTTTTCTCCTGGCACAAGTGCTCTTTCCCTCCATCCCTGCTTGGTCCATCTGTGCCAATCAGAGGGAGGTGTGAAAGGATCAGTACCTTTGTCACCCAACATCAACATGTTTGGGCCTTGCATTCTCATTAACCCCTTATTATACATGAGAATGTCCTCTCTTCGTTCTCCTAGGACGGAATGGCAACCTAGGATCACCATCAGCACGGTACTCTTCATTATAAAAGCACCACCTTGGGAAAGAAAAACATTAGCACTTTGCATTATGCTTTGCTCAGACAGTTTTGTTAGTCTCTTTCCGATCTCCGAAATCTCGTGTTTTAATCTCTTTCCGATTTCAGGAATCTCGTGTTTTAATCTCTTTCCAATCTCAGGAATCTCGTGTTTTAGTCTCTTTCCGATTTCAGGAATCTCGTGTTCCTCCAAGCTTAGATTGGCATCTGGAACCTTTCGCTTATCCGACTGACATCTCCATCCTTGCTGCCAGCACTGCAGCTGTCTCCATTCCATATTGCCAAACACCTGAAATCGAAATACAAACAAATCAATTCTTATTAATGATTTGGGATTCGCCCTGCGGCTTGTACTCTTTACCCTTTAAAATGATCAATATATACCGTAATTGATCTCGTTGTTTTATGGTTCTCATGAACTCTGTTTACTCTTATTGGTAGATTGGAGTTAAACTTCACCCCCCTACCTCAGTACTATCCTCAGTACTTACCTGTTTAAAATATGCTCCCGCGGACTTCACCTTTGGAAGCTCGCTTCACCTTTGGAAGCTCTCACCCCATTGCAGCTCACTCCACATCCCCCCCTATCTGTCCATGCGCGGCCGTCGCATGCACAGATTCCGGATGCCACACCTGTTGCTGCTTTGCAGGTGAGCCTGCAATGCTCTTACTCATTATCGCATTTACTTATCTCGAACTTCATCGCGATACCAGCTCTGCTAGAAGTTCTGTGTGTTGTACCCTCTGATCAATGTTTGCCGTGCCACTACCTAGACTACCAAAAAAAAACGGCTGCCTCCCTGTAGGAAGGGGCACTTTACACTTAAACTACACAGGGTGCAGGGCTAAGCATACCAGCGTCACATGCCTGTATGCAGATCCCTGAATGCCCACTTGGCAGGTAGTCACATGGCAAACACCGTACTGATACACTGTCACTCTGTACATGGCAATTCTATCATCTGTATAATTGCCCCATGAACTGCGGTCAGTTGTTGTTCTTTGTGCTACAATTGATAAGAGCTGGAAAAAACATATTTGACCAATCAGTGGACGAAAAAAAACACACAAAAAAAACGCCCCAGCCCAGCATAGACCTCTCAGTCAAGCTCTGGCCCTGTCCACGACAAAAAACGGAAAAAAACGTTACCGCTCTGCAGCAGCGGCGACGCCCTTTTTTCCACCTCCGGCACCCCCCTGATGCACTGTCCCCCCCTATACTCTATTGGGAACTCATGCTGCACCACCCATTATGGTGCCCCACTTACAGGAATAATCCCGTAAGCAACTCAGTACAGACACTTTCCTGACCTGCACTGCTACGTGTGTCCCTGCACCTAGCTGGGACACTTTTCCTATCCGTGCTCCTGCCAATCTTACAGTAATAGCTTGGCGCACGTATCCTGGCATTCCTTTCCATGGACTCAGGGAAAAGCCTCTGGGGAAATACTTCGAGAACCGAGACACTCAGTAGACTGTCTCTGTATTTCTACCCCCCTCCCTTTCAGCTGCTCTGCCCGGAGCCGCGAGCACAGCCTGACGTGACGTGGATCCCCCAGCCCCTTCTCCCCCCCTGCCATGACGTGTGGGGGCCATGACTCTCGGGGGCGGGCTCTCTCCACTGCCGCCATTTTGAGTCCTGGACTGCCAGCTAAAATGGCTGCTCCCATAGCAGCCTCTCGTTCCTATATCTTAGGAGAGAACACAAAACTCACACAGAACATACATTTTATGCAGAATGACACAGTGCAGAGAGAAAAAAAATAACAGCATTCCGCCACACACACTTTATCCCAGCTGCGATTATTCACCCAGGGACCTGGAAAACTCCCTCTCTACACAAATCATCTGCAGTTTATCTATGCCATGACTCAAACCTACTCAAGCGCGCAGCGTAACTCTAAACCATAATAACAGCTAGTACTGCTGAAACGCACAACAGACAAACTGGCTAAACAACATAACAGATACAGATATTTACAAACATGTTAGCAGCTCTGACTGGAAATACGAGAAACTTGCAGAACATCTCACAAACAGAAAGACACTCGCTTTCCTCTTCTATCCCCTCTCCCTCCCATCCAGTACTAACAGAAGCACCGCTGGCTTATCTCCTGCTGCGGGGGACCCCCCCCTGCTCTATCTAGACATTCTTCCCAGCCTCTGTAGAGACGGGGAGAGAAGAGAAGAGAAAAAAAAAACCCAATCGACTTCTTTCCAGCAAAAACATGCCTGAAACAAATGCAGAAATAACCACCACGTAAATATGCAACACAGGAAACTTAAATCTGAAGAAACCAAACAAAGCACATAAACTCTGAAAACCGCACCCTGCATTTACAAGATGCAAAACCCGCAGCCTCCACGCTGCAATTAACACAAAACACAGAACACATTATCCTCCTCTCATACAATAAAGATAATGCAACATAACAACGTAAAACATACTTGCCTGAGCAGAGGACTTTGTAAGCCTGCGAATTCGACCAGCTTTTGGCAACTTTTCCACGACACTGAGTGGATCCCTGGAACTCCTTAGCGTCATCTCTGTGTACCCACACTGGCTCAGCGGATCGATATCCAGCGGCAGCTGCCAGCCGGCCTCGGAGCGTTCCAGTCACCTGCGATCCGGTTTAGGCTATGACTGATGTGCACTTACAGTCAAAGTTTAACATCCACGAGTGTCGCCGCTGGTTTCCTCAAATTGCAGCCCGTGTGCTCGGCTCCCACACACTCACATCAGCTTATCAGTATAAGCTTGATAAGCTTTACAGTCCGCGTCCATCTATTCCGCTTGTTTTGCTGTGGAATTTCTTGAAAACACCTTCTTCGGCCCCCGGCCCCTGTCTGCTTGTACTGCTAGACAGTGTTCAATCAGGGTTTAAATCGGCACCATTGTTATAAACTGTTCTTATCACCTTGCTTCGACACCATCGTCTCACAGACTGTGAGATCACTTGACTCTCCCACCGCAAACAGGATATAGACTTTCTCAGGCTTCTTCAATGTTTACGTTATTTATTCAAGTCACAGAAAGACAGATAGATACAGTCATCATATCCTAGCTATGCCAATCTTCATGTTGCGTTACAAGCTCGTGATGAGACTCCCTGCTGAAGTCTATCAGGTACCTTCTTCCTAACTACGTTACACTAAACTACCTATGTACAGCATACATTATATCAGATTACAGAAAGGAAGAACATGCTTAGAAGTCGTCCCAGTCAGCCTTGCTAGCTAGTACGGAAGGAAGAAGCAGAAGTGAGCTCTCGTAGCTCCCTCAGCCTTTTATACCGACTAGGAAAGAGTTAAATATGACATCATCTTCGCCACCCCCTAGACCAGATTATTGGTGGACCCACTCGTGGTGTCATCATACACACCTACTTGATTAATAATCAATGAGGCATTTGACCCATATGCAGGAACGTGGATGTTTAGTAAATATGGCCAATGTTTTCTGTTCCTGTGGTGTAGTGTTAAGGTCAGAGTAGTCCAATGGCCTTCTTTTAGGAACATGTTCTCAGTATCTGCGTGTATCCTCTGCTACACGCAGACCCTGAGATGCCTCTGCCTGCATCACAAAACCTCTATTTATTTTAAAGGCATACACTGCGGACAAGCCTTTTACATAAAACTCAGGCCAAGTAACTGAGGCCTACTTAAATTATAACAAATATCACTAAAGGAGATAAACATAGCATGTAATAGAGAAGTACATGTAATAGAGAAGTATTTCCCCTTGAGGGGAAATAATCCCCTCAAGGGAAAAAAGGCAAGTGTGTAAAACTGTATAGAAATGGGGGATGAATGTTAGAATGAAGGAATGAATTTAAGGTTTTTGAGGGCTCAATTCACGGAGCATTATCAAACGTTTATCAAACACTTTATCAAACGTTTGATAATTTACCTCATGGGTAAAATCTCATTTTGAATTCACTAAGGTGTTATGTATTTGTTGAACGTTTTATCGGTAAAACATTCAATAAATATATAACACCTTAGTGAATTTAAAATGAGATTTTACCCATGAGGTAAATTATCAAACGTTTGATAAAGTGTTTGATAAACGTTTGATAATGCTCCATGAATTGAGGCCACTGTGTGTGAAGAATGTCGTTAATGGAAGAAAAACGGTGCACTGTAATGAATAGGTGATGTGTCACTGGTAGTGCTGTCTCGGGAAGAATTAATTTCTGGGTTGTTTTTTATTGGTGCCCTTATTGTTTGTTTGACCTAGTTTATTACACTATTGTGACAATAAAAGTGCCTTCAGAAATTAGCATATTGGATCTCAAACTATGATGACAGCACCCCTCAACTGAGGTGTACAGCAACTGAATGAAGTTACACAAATAGTTGAGACTCTACTAATGTGCGCTGAGTTTGAAAAAAAAATAAAATAAATGGGGCTGTGGGAATCAACAATATGATGGTGAGATCACACTGTGGAGGTTTACCTGAAGGTATAGTGCATAACTGTAAAGAGATAGAACCCCATCTCTTGAGGAGAAAAAGTCCCTGTGTCTTATATTTCAAAGACATGGAGTTTCTGACTTACAATCACCCTCCGATACAAACCACAGAGCTGGGTACTCCCTGCCTTGTCCCCATGTGGTCCTCTGGCCCCCCACGTTTCCTCCACTCCCCTGTGTAAGAACGATTAGTGGAAGTGCGGTTTACCTCACCAGCGATTCCAAAGGCGATCGCAGATCTCTAATTTCCTGCACGGCTCTCCACAGTAAAGGCTTCTGCTGATGAAGCGATCAGCAGAAGCCTTCACTAGGGGAAGCCATGCAGGAGAAGAAAGGTCTGTGATCACCGCTGGAATCGCTGGTGAAGTGAACTGCACTGCCGCTAATTATTTTTACACAGGGGAGCAGAGGAGACATGCCAGGACAACACAGGGGGACCAGGGGGGAAACAGGACCACACAGGGGGACATAGAGGAACAGAAGGATGCCACAGGGGAACAGAAGAGGACACAGGGGGACACACAGGACAACACAAAGGGACTGGAAGGGGCACAGGGGGACAGGAGGGCACCACAGGGGAAAAGAAGGGGACACACAGGAGGACAGAGGGGGACAGAAAGGAACACAGGGGTACATGCAGAAGAACACAGGGGGACAGAAGGGGAAACACAGGGGTCAAAGGAGGGCACAGTGGGACACACAGGAGGGCACAGGTGGACACAGGAGGACAATGACTGGGGGAGAACATCTAAAAGACACTCCAGGAACATGGAAGCACCAGGTTCAGTAAACAGTATATAATTTTCCCAGGATTTTGCCCCCTAAACCTAGGTGCGGTTAATAATCCGGAGTGTCTTATATTTCTGCAAAAAAAAGCATTTTATCATTTTCAAAGGTTTTTTTTTATTAACAATTACATCAAGTTTATGCAAAGAGTCAATATTTTAAGTGTTGGACCTTCTTTATAACAGATAGGAAGGCAGTTGGCACTACAGCAGTATGTAGTCAGCATCGAAGGGGATTAGGCAGGTAGAACACACCTCACCCACAGTGTTGTAACTTGTGTGCTCTGATCCAAGGGAAGTACATACATAAAAGAAGGAGAAGGAGCAGGAATGATCGGCACTGCAACGTACATTTATTCTTCAAAAAGTGAGGCACAGTCCGAATGCATAAGGGAGGTGAGGCTACTACCAGGAAGTCTTGCACTGTGCTATTTGCTGCTCTTAAAGGAAGTAGGCAGATTTTGCCGATGTGGACACGCCGAATGCCATCCTTAGAACCCATTTAAACCTGGATAGTGGAAGTTTGCCCTCCAGCCTCCGTAGAAGGGCGATACAGCACGAAACGGCCGACAGGCGAGCAGTGCCTAGCACCCACCATCACCACCACACCTCTGAGCAGCGGTATGTCCATGTATGCTGCACAGTGGGACACACAGGAGGACACAAGTGGACACAGGAGGACAATGACTGGGGGAGAACATCTACAAGACACTCCTGGAACATGGAAGCACCAGTGGAACAGTAGTGTTTTGTATTTATGCATTCGGACTGTGCCTCACTTTTTGAAGAATAAATGTATGTTGCAGTGCCGATCATTCCTGCTCTTCTCCTTTTTCCCTTCTGTAAAACGAAGCAAGCAGGGTTGCTCAGCAGGACCCCGAATGCAAAGTTTACCCGAAAATTCGGGTGATTTTTCAGGTTTGTGCGCATTCGAATTCGGCCGGATGGCGCAGTGGGTTCGGGTTCGGGATTCGGGGATGACGTCATTGGGCCAATCAGAAGTCCTCCAGCCGAAGACCTGGCAACACTAGCAACCAATCAGAGGAAGGGAGCCTGGCCCTCCCCTCCTCTATATAAGTCGGCGGCCATCTTGCGGAGCCACGTACTTGTGTGACTGTGCTGGTACTGAGATATTCTCCAGTGCTGTGCTGTGTCTGAGCAAGTGCATTCCACTGCTAAACCTAACGTTTTGCTTCCTAAACACCTCCTAAACACATTGATTGTAGTCTTACACAGTTAGCTAGTAATTTGATTGTTTTGTAGTCAGCTAGTGTATAGTGTATACTGTGCTAGGCTAGTGTTAGTCTGTGTGCAGGCTATGCCTGCTAGCCTAGGGCAGCCTTAGCCTACTACTAGCTTAGGTAGGTTAGGGATTCTAGTTAGTTGTGTACTTAGTTAGTACTAGTAGTGTAGTTAATTATTTAGTACTGCTGTAGTCTGTTAGTTTATTAGCTTCAGTACTGTGTTAGTTAGTTAGTTAGTTAGTTAGTTAGTTAGTTAGTTACTGACTGTGTACACTGTACAGGCCAGCAAACCTCATCAGCCCGACCCTATTGAATGATTGCGTCTGACCGTGTGTGACCGACTGTATTTGTCACCAACTGTATGCGCCGCACAACTTAGTTATTTGAAGTACGCAAGGGATTTATTAGTTATCTGCGTACGACTACTAGTACCCGTTCAGTTAATTTTGTTGTACTGTTAGTGTGCGATTTTATTAGCTTCTGTACTGTGTGTGTAATAAATAATAGTTAGTCACATCACAGGCCAGCATCCGTTTAGTGACCTTTGACTGTCACCTGCCCGACCGAATTGATTGATTGCGTGCGTCTGACCGTGTGTGACCGACTTTAATTGGATTTGTCACCAACTGTCTGCGCCGCACAACTTAGGTATTTGAAGTACGTGAGGGATTTATTAGTTACCTGCGTACCAACTACTAGTACCCGTTCAGTTAATTTTTTGTACTGTTAGTGTGTGATTTTATTAGCTTCTGTACTGTGTGTAATAAATAATAGTTAGTCACATCACAGGCCAGCATCCGTTGAGTGACCTGTGAATGTCACCTGCCCGACCCTATTGATTGTTTGCGTCTGACCGTGTGTGTGACCGATTTTAATTGTCACTGTCTGCCGCACGACTTAGTTATTTTAGTACGCTAGGGATTTCTTAGTTACCTGCGTGCGTACTACTATTACTACTACTACTGTCTACTACTACTACTACTACTACCCGTTCCGTTAATTTTTTCCACTGTTAGTGTGTGATTTTATTAGCTTCTGTATTGTGTAATAATAAATAATAGTTACATTACAGGCCAGCATCCGTTGTGAGTGACCTGTGACTGTCACCTGCCCGACCCTATTGATTGTTTGCGTCTGACCGTGTGTGACCGATTTTAATTGTCACTAACTGTCTGCCGCACGACTTAGTTATTGTGTAGTACGCTAGGGATTTCTTAGTTACCTGCATGCGTGCGTGCGTACTACTACTACTGTATACTACTACTACTACCCGTTCAGTTAATTTTTTCCACTGTTAGTGTGTGATTTTATTAGCATCTGTACTGTGTAATAATAAATAACAGTTAGTCACATCACAGGCCAGCATCCGTTGAGTGACCTGTGACTGTCACCTGCCCAACCCTATTGATTGTTTGCGTGTGACCGTGTGTCAATCACGTACATGACAGATTAAAATCCATCACCACATGCTGACATGTTTCGGACGTTACACGTCCTTAATCATAGCATAGGTGCAAGTGAACAGGGATGACCCTTAAATAGAAAGGCGCCACACCCAAAGTCACATGTTCACAGACCCCACCCACAAAGAGGTGTATACATTAAAAAAACTGAGAAACAACCTCAATTATATAATCAAATAGATAAAACATAAAGTACACAATAAAAATGTAAATACATATGATTATACATGGCACAGTATTACGCAGCAGCAGGCAAATAGTCATCACAAAAAATAATATAAACAGACAGTTATTATTATTATTATGATATTGCACTGGTTAAAGTCAAGGACAGTAAATCCACATTAGATGACCGAATTCAGGTCCCATCTGGCATTAAGGCCTCTCAGTGAACGTGTCCCTAGTTTAAAGATCCAATAAGCCTCTCGAGTGAGGAGTCGTTTGTACACGTCCCCTCCTCTCACTGGCTTATGGACATGCTCAATACCCTGGAATGAAAAAGAGGACATATCGCCCAGATGGACAGATCTAAAATGTTTGGCTACATTTGATAACTCCATGGTAACCCACCCGGCACCCCTATAATGTTCACCTATTCGCTGCCTGAGATGTCGGGTGGTACACCCGACATACTGTAATTGGCATGAGGAACATGAGATAAGGTAAACCACAGATTTAGTATCGCAATTAATATATTGCCTCATAGAAAAACTATTTCCGTTCGAAAAAGATACAACACAACGTGTAGGTCTATGAACAACACAGTAGTTGCAGGTCGAAAAATTGCACCTATAAGAACCTAAAGTGGTTAACCAACATGGACGTTGAGAACCGGTTGAAAACAAACTAGGGGACAGGATACTTCCCAATGTAGGGGCCCTCCTGCTAGCAAATCTAACTCCCGGTTTGAGGATAACGTTAAGAGCGGCATCGGCCTGTAATACAGGCAGATATTTTTTCACAATCTGTGTGAGCTGTCTAAATTCCTGGCTATAGTCACAAAAACTGTTCCGCTATTCGATTGTGACGGTAGCTCACGAGAGCCAGGGGCGAGAAGTTCCTCCCTGGTCCTCATCAGGGCCCATCTTTTCCCCCTCTCAATCATCCATCCTGGATACCCCCACTCCACGAGTCGAGAGCCCACAACACCTAACTCCACCCCAAGGGCTGAGGCATCAGAGCAATTCCTACGTGCCCGAATCGACTCACCCACCGGAATTGCACGGATGGTGTGAGATGGATGGCAGCTATTGGCCCTTAGGGTGGAGTTGCCGCTGCAGGGCTTGCGGTACGTAGTAGAGACCACCGAGGCCAAAGAGGAGTCTCCCCTGAGGGTGAGGTCAAGGTAGTTGACCTCCACAGGTGACCACTGAAAGGTGAAAACAAGGTTCATGGTGTTAACGTTGAGAAACTCAACAAACTGTGTGGCTTCGTCGCGCGAGCCGTCCCAGATGACCAGCAGGTCATGTATATATCTGCCATACCACACAATATGACTCGAGTAAATATTAGTATCGCTAAACATGTGGAGCTCCTCCCACCAACCCATATAAAGGTTTGCGAGTGAGGGAGAAAATTTTGATCCCATCGAGGCTCCACAACGTTGTAAGTAAAAATCAGAGTCAAATAAAAAATAATCGTGGGCAAGCAGTAGTGTTGGGCGAACAGTGTTCGCCACTGTTCGGGTTCTGCAGAACATCACCCTGTTCGGGTGATGTTCGAGTTCGGCCGAACACCTGACGGTGCTCGGCCAAACCGTTCGGCCATATGGCCGAACTAAGAGCGCATGGCCGAACGTTCCCCGAACGTTCGGCTAGCGCTGTGATTGGCCGAACGGGTCACGTGGTTCGGACCCGAACGCGCTCTGATTGGCCGAACTGTCACGTGGTTCGGGTAAATAAATACCCGAACCACGTCATATCTCCGCCATTTGTCTGTGGGTTTAGCTTTGGGTAGGCAGGCAGGGTAGTTCGCGCTCCAGCCACGCTAGCCAGGGTCCCCCCCAGTCATTGTGTGTCGCTGCTGGGAATAGTAGTACACCGCTCGCTCAGCATTCTGTTTACTGCCACTCTGTGTACCTCGCTCAGCCACACTATATAGCATTCTGTTTACTGCCACTCTGTGTCTGCTGGGAATAGTAGTACACCGCTTGCACAGCCACACTATATAGCATTCTGTTTACTGCCACTCTGTGTACCTCGCTCAGCCACACTATATAGCATTCTGTTTACTGCCACTCTGTGTCTGCTGGGAATAGTGGTACACCGCTCGCTCAGCCACACTATATAGCATTCTGTTCACTGTTCTGTGTCTGCTTGGAATAGTGGTACACCGCTCGTTCAGCCACACTATATAGCATTCTGTGTACTGTTCTGTGTCTGCTGGGAACAGTAGTACACCGCTCGTTCAGCCACACTATATAGCATTCTGTGTACTGTTCTGTGTCTGCTGGGAACAGTAGTACACCGCTCGCTCAGCCACACTATATAGCATTCTGTTCACTGTTCTGTGTCTGCTGGGAATAGTGGTACACCGCTCGCTCAGCCACACTATATAGCATTCTGTTCACTGTTCTGTGTCTGCTGGGAATAGTGGTACACCGCTCGCTCAGCCACACTATATAGCATTCTGTTCACTGTTCTGTGTCTGCTGGGAATAGTGGTACACCGCTCGCTCAGCCACACTATATAGCATTCTGTTCACTGTTCTGTGTCTGCTGGGAATAGTGGTACACCGCTCGCTCAGCCACACTATATAGCATTCTGTTTACTGTTCTGTGTCTGCTGGGAATAGTGGTACACCGCTCGCTCAGCCACACTATATAGCATTCTGTTCACTGTTCTGTGTCTGCTGGGAATAGTGGTACACCGCTCGCTCAGCCACACTATATAGCATTCTGTTCACTGTTCTGTGTCTGCTGGGAACAGTAGTACACCGCTCGTTCAGCCACACTATATAGCATTCTGTGTACTGTTCTGTGTCTGCTGGGAACAGTAGTACACCGCTCGTTCAGCCACACTATATAGCATTCTGTGTACTGTTCTGTGTCTGCTGGGAACAGTAGTACACCGCTCGTTCAGCCACACTATATAGCATTCTGTTCACTGTTCTGTGTCTGCTGGGAATAGTGGTACACCGCTCGCTCAGCCACACTATATAGCATTCTGTTCACTGTTCTGTGTCTGCTGGGAATAGTGGTACACCGCTCACCCGTCACTGTATAGCATTGTGCTCTGTGTCGCTGCTGGGAATAGTGGTACTGTATAGCATTTCTGTACTGCCACTGTACTGCTGCCAGTCAGCGTGTACTGTAAGGATAAGTGAAATGAGGAAGAAATCCGGTGAAAGAGGGAGGGGCAAGGGAAGAGGTGTTTCCCCTGACGGTTCACGTACAGGCCACAGGGGAGCACCCAAGAAAACCCACTCAATACCACCCATGTTGTCCAGGACAACAACCCTCACAAATCCAAAAGAACAGGACCAGATAATTACTTGGATGACCTCTCAAGCGTCCAGCAGTGGGTTAAGCAGCACCAGCACATCACGCACGAGGTCCGAGTCCTCAGCCAGTTACAAGGAGCCAGTGGGCACAAAGCTGACACAACCGGCAGCGACACCACGCACACAACTGCCAGATAACCAGTCCGATGAATTACCTCAGGACACAATGGGGTATTCGCAGGAGCTATTCCCAGCCCAACAAACTTCCACCTTTCAAAGGTCAATGGAGGAACAGCCAGAAATGTTGTGCCTGGATTCACAACCGTTAACTGTGGGAAATGTACCGCGCACTGAAATACGAGGCGAGTCCGAAGAGGACTCGGAAACCCAAATCCCAGAGCAATTTGGGCAGGAGGGGTTGCAATTGCAGGAGGTCGGCCGACAAGATCTGGAAGACGACGTTGGAGTGTGCTGCGCAGAGGTTGTTGTGGGGAGCTCTACTCCACGGCGGTGGCCCACAATGACATATGACGAGTTTGAGGAGATGGAAGAGGAGGGTATGGACAATGTGGACAGAGACCCAGATTTTGTTTGTGAACGAGAACATCGCCGTCGTAGCAGCAGCACAGATGAGTCTGTTGAAGAACACACTGCTGCACGAGTTCGCCTTGTGCCACAAGGTAGGCGGCGCGCAATTTCAGGCACCACAAGCGTGGAAGTTCAAGTGAGAGGCAAAAGAGGAGCAAACAGAAATCGCCAGCAAGGAGGCAGGTGCTCCAAAGTCTGGGCTTTCTTTGAAGACTGCACTGAGGATGTTACCATGGCGATTTGCAAGGTGTGCAAGACCCGCCTGAGCAGGGGGAAAAATATTAACAACCTCTCCACCACCAGCATGAGCCGTCACATGCTATCCAAACATCCCACTCTTTGGGCAAACGCGTCAGGACAGGGTACCAGAAACAACACTGCCTCCCTTGGGTTCACCAGACCCGCCTCAGCAGCAGCAGTAGCCCAGCCATTGCGTGGTTCACAACATTCACAAACATCAGACGACGCTGACACTGTCACTTTCCGGAGTAGTGCTCTTGAGGTCTCCCAGTGTTCATCAAACACAACAACCAACAGCCCTTCCGTGTGCAGCGCTACGGTTCAGTTGTCTGTGTCGGAGATGTTTGAGCGCAAGAGGAAATTGCCAGCAAATGACCCCCGGGCCGTGGCAGTAACAGCCAGCATAGCCAAGCTTCTGGCCTGCGAAATGCTGCCATATCGATTGGTGGAGACAAACAGCTTCAAGGGCATGATGTCAGTGGCCATCCCACGTTACGTGGTTCCCAGCCGCTACCACTTTGCACGCTCTGCAGTGCCTGAGTTGCATGAGCACGTGGTCAGCAAAATAACCCGAAGCTTGAAGAATGCCGTTGCCTGCAAGGTTCACCTCACCACTGACACCTGGACGAGTGCGTTCGGCCAGGGTCGATACATCTCCCTTACCGCGCACTGGGTGAACCTTGTGGAGCCTGGCAGCGATTCCTCACCTGCTACGGCACGGGTGTTGCCCACGCCACAAACAGCTGCACCGCCGTCCCTCCCACTGGATAACAGCAGCACCTACCTCTCTGACTCCTTCTCCTCCAACGCATCTCAAAGCTGTACCTCATCCGGAAACGCTAACCCAGCAGCAGTAGGATCGTGGAAGCAGTGCAGCACAGCTGTTGGCATGCGTCAGCAAGCGTTGCTGAAGCTAATCTGCCTTGGGGATAAGCAGCACACAGGGGAGGAAATTTGGAGGGGAATAAAGGAACAGACGGATTTGTGGCTGGCACCGCTGGACCTGAAACCGGGCATGGTTGTGTGTGATAATGGGAGTAATCTCATTCGCGCTTTAAGGTTGGCTAAGCTGACACACATCCCTTGCCTGGCGCACGTGATGAACCTAGTAGTTCAGCGGTTCCTGAGGACATACCCAGGCGTGCCCGATCTGCTGTTGAAGGTGCGTCGAGTGTCCAAACATTGTAGAAATTCCAGTACTGCTTCGGGGGCACTCGCCAAGATGCAGGAGCGCTTCAATCTCCCCCACCATCGCTTGCTGTGTGATGTCCCTACGCGCTGGAATTCTACGCTGCACATGCTAGCCCGCTTTTGCGAGCAGAAGAGTGCAGTGGTCCAGTACATGACGGCGCAGTACCGAGGCGCATCCGGCCAGCTGCCAAGCTTCTGTGGATCCGATTGGGCCAACATGTTGGACCTCTGCCAAGTCCTCCAAAATTTTGAGCAATCCACGTTGCTTGTGAGCAGTGACAACTCTTCAGTCAGCATTACCATACCACTGCTGTGTTTACTGAAGAGGTCGATGTTAAAAATCAAGGAAACAGCTGTCATGATGCAACTGGGGGAATCTGAAGGAGAAAACGATCAGCGTGATGGTACCAACATCAGGCCATCCGCCTCAGGGAACGCTGGCCCCAGCAGCTATGACGAAGAAGAGGAGGAGGAACAGCTGGAGTTGGAGCAGGAATTTCATGCCACCACTGACGAGGGCCAGAGCGGTGCACGTTGGACTTCCACAATTCAACGCGAATGGTCAGCAGAAGCAGACCAGGAGGAAGGTGACGACTATGATGCATCACAACAACTATCACAACGCTCACAAGAGGATGATGAGGATTCTGGTAGGACTCTGGCACACATGGCTCAATTCATGCTAGACTGCATTGAACGTGACCCACGCATTGTGCGCATTCTGGACAACACCAATTACTGGGTTTATACCCTTCTGGATCCACGGTACAAACACAATGTTCCAAAACTGCTTGAAGAAAGAGTCAGACAGGTCAAAATGGAAGAATACCAGCAGGCCCTTGTGGAGACTTTAGAGAGGAGATTGACATCCTCCCCCTCCTCTAGCCAGTTGTACGCAGACAGACTGACTTCCGCAAACCCAGGACGACCAGGAGGGCAGCAAACAACGCAAGCCGCAGCTAGTACCCAAAAGGGAATGGTATCGGCAGTGTCCTTGGAGTGGGAAAATTTTCTGACACCCATGCAGCCGCAGCCCACTGAACAGCAAGCGTGCAGATCCACCTCCAACACCGATCGCCTGGAGAAGATGGTCAAGGACTACATGTCAGATGGCGTAGCTGTGTCGAACCATCCATCTGCACCCTTCAACTATTGGGTATCGAAGCTAGACACCTGGCACGAACTGGCAATGTACGCAATAGAGGTGCTGGCTTGCCCGGCAGCCAGCGTTATGTCGGAACGCTGTTTCAGTGCTGCCGGAGGCATCGTCACAGATCGGCGTATCCGCCTCTCTACAGACAATGCAGACCGTCTGACTCAAATTAAAATGAATCAATCCTGGATTGGAAATGACTACGCAACACTCCAGGACCCCAACCAAGTAACATGACCAATGAACATCTGGGATGGTGTTGCGTTTCCGGGCCCTGTTTATTGAACCTCTCATCTGTATTACATTTATGACTGCATGGCGGCAAAAAGCATTGCTGCTATATCCGCACGCTTTTTGTCCACATGCAAGGCCTGGGTTGTTGTGTCTCACAAAGCGTGGCCTTCTCCTCCTGCGCCTGCTCCTGTTCCATCACGTCTGCTGCTGCTGGGTTAGCGTTGCCGCGTGGTCCCTGTTTATTGAACCACTTATCTTTATTACATTTATGACTGCATGGCGGTACAAAGCATGCTATCCGCACGCTTCTTGCCCTCATGCAAGGCCTGGGTTGTTGTGTCTCACAAAGCGTGGCCTTCTCCTCCTGCGCCTCCTCCTGTTCCATCACGTCTGCTGCTGCTGGGTTAGCGTTGCCGCGTGGTCCCTGTTTATTGAACCACTTATCTTTATTACATTTATGACTGCATGGCCGTACAAAGCCTGCTATCCGCACGCTTCTTGCCCTCATGCAAGGCCTGGGTTGTTGTGTCTCACAAAGCGTGGCCTTCTCCTCCTGCGCCTGCTCCTGTTCCATCACGTCTGCTGCTGCTGGGTTAGCGTTGCCGCGTGGTCCCTGTTTATTGAACCACTTATCTTTATTACATTTATGACTGCATGGCGGTACAAAGCCTGCTATCCGCACGCTTCTTGCCCTCATGCAAGGCCTGGGTTGTTGTGTCTCACAAAGCGTGGCCTTCTCCTCCTGCGCCTGCTCCTGTTCCATCACGTCTGCTGCTGCTGGGTTAGCGTTGCCGCGTGGTCCCTGTTTATTGAACCACTTATCTTTATTACATTTATGACTGCATGGCGGTACAAAGCCTGCTATCCGCACGCTTCTTGCCCTCATGCAAGGCCGGGGTTGTTGTGTCTCACAAAGCGTGGCCTTCTTCTCCTCCTGCGCCACCCTCCTCCTGTTCCATCACGTGTGCTGCTGCTGGGTTAGCGTTACCGGTCCCTTTTCCTGGAACCTCTTATATGTATTACATTTATGACTGCATGCCGACAAAAAACATGTTACCTGTGCAAAGAAAACAGACATTTCCCGCATTTAAAAGACAGTTTTCCCTTTGAAACTTTAAAATCGATTTTCTCAAAAACTATAAGCTCTTTTTGCTAATTTTTTTTTCCTCTTGTACCCACTCCCAAGGTGCACATACCCTGCAAATTTGGGGTATGTAGCATGTAAGGAGGCTTTACAAACCACAAAAGTTCGGGTCCCCATTGACTTCCATTATGTTCGGAGTTCGGGTCGAACACCCGAACATCGCGGCCATGTTCGGCCTGTTCGGCCCGAACCCGAACATCTAGATGTTCGCCCAACACTAGCAAGCAGTCTGACCGTGTGTGACCGATTTTAATTGTCACTGTCTGCCGCACGACTTAGTTATTGTGTAGTACGCTAGGGATTTATTAGTTACCTGCGTGCGTACAACTACTACGGTCTACTACTACTACTACTGCTACTACTACTACTACCCGTTCCGTTCATTTTTTCCACTGTTATTGTGTGATTTTATTAGCTTCTGTACTGTGTAATAATAAGTAATAGTTACATCACAGGCCAGCATCCATTGTGAGTGACCTGTGACTGTCACCTGCCCGACCCTATTGATTGTTTGCGTCTGACCGTGTGTGACCGATTTTAATTGTCACTAACTGTCTGCCGCACGACTTAGTTATTTTAGTACGCTAGGGATTTCTTAGTTACCTGCGTGCGTACCTGCGTGCGTACTACTACGCACGCAAGAATGTATAATTTTATTAGCTTCTGTACTGTGTAATAATAAATAATAGTTACATCACAGGCCAGCATCCGTTGTGAGTGACCTGTGACTGTCACCTGCCCGACCCTATCGATTGTTTGCGTCTGACCTTGTGTGACCGATTTTAATTGTCACTAACTGTCTGCCGCATGACTTAGTTATTGTGTAGTACGCTAGGGATTTCTTAGTTACCTGCGTGCGTGCGTGCGTACTACTACTACTACTACTACTACTACTGTATACTACTACTACTACCCGTTCAGTTAATTTTTTCCACTGTTAGTGTGTGATTTTATTAGCATCTGTACTGTGTAATAATAAATAACAGTTAGTCACATCACAGGCCAGCATCCGTTGAGTGACCTGTGACTGTCACCTGCCAAACCCTATTGATTGTTTGCGTCTGACCGTGTGTGACCGATTTTAATTGTCACTGTCTGCCGCACGACTTAGTTATTGTGTAGTACGCTAGGGATTTATTAGTTACCTGCGTGTGTACTACTACTACTGTCTACTACTACTACTACTACTACCCGTTCCATTCATTTTTTCCACTGTTATTGTGTGATTTTATTAGCTTCTGTACTGTGTAATAATAAGTAATAGTTACATCACAGGCCAGCATCCGTTGTGAGTGACCTGTGACTGTCACCTGCCCGACCCTATTGATTGTTTGCGTCTGACCATGTGTGACCGATTTTAATTGTCACTAACTGTCTGCCGCATGACTTAGTTATTGTGTAGTACGCTAGGGATTTCTTAGTTACCTGCGTGCGTACTACTACTACTATTACTACTACTGTCTACTACTACTACTACTACTACTACTACCCATTCAGTTAATTTTTTCCACTGTTAGTGTGTGATTTTATTAGCTTCTGTACTGTGTAATAATAAATAACAGTTAGTCACATCACAGGCCAGCATCCGTTGAGTGACCTGTGACTGTCACCAGGCGCGGAGCTAGGGGGGGTCGGGGTAGGACAAGTGCCCGGGGCGCCTGGTCCCCAAGGGCGCCCTCTGCCTGGCTGAGCTGCTGGTTTTTTTTTTGTTTGTTTTGTTTGTTTTTCGGCGGGTGAGGGGAGCAGCGCAGAGAAGAGGGAGAGCTGTGCGGACGGTGGGGAAGGGGGGCCATATCCCCCCTCCTTCCCTCACCTTAGGTGCTCTCTCCCTCCCTCGCTGTCCCCTCCAATGTCCGGGTGGCTGGCAGCGGCGGGCGGAACTCACCTCCGTCTCACTCCAGCGCCGGCCGGAAGTTCGGGTGCGCAGCCGCTGCTCTGGTCTGGACCAGACCAGAGTAGTGGCAGATCCATCCGGCGCTGCGATGAGACGGAGGTAAGTTCCGCCCGCCGCTGCCAGCAACCCGGACATTGGAGGGGACAGTGAGGAAGGGAGAGCAGCTCTTCTCTGCGCTGCTCCCCTCCTGCTGGGGAGGGGGACACCTGACCTGGCTACCTACTCTGGGCACATATACCCCTGCCTACATATACTGGGCATATACCCCTGGCTACCTACTCTGGGCACATATACCCCTGGCTACCTACTCAGGGCACATATACCCCTGGTCAGGGGTCTAGTCCTGGGAAAAAAAGTGAGTGGACTCACCCCAACCACGATTAGCCCCCCCCCCCCCCCCCCCTCCCCGAAAAAAAAATTTATACAGATGTACTAGACTAGAGCCTTCATTTTACATGGAAAAAAATCACAACACACTCCATTCCCTGGCACTGGAAGTCACACACATTGCCTTGCTGGGAGAAATCCTTTCTCAGGCAGTACAGATTCTTCTTTTTTCATTAGCTGACTGCTGAGTGTCCAGTTATCAGTGTGTTGTGATCAGATAAGAGGCAGCTCAGCCTTGCAGGAGAAACAGAGCCAGGGCTGCCAGCCTGATCCAGCTGGGGGGGAAGGAACGGACTGAGAAGGAGAGGTGATGTGACTGAAGAGCTCTGCACTTCTCTTGCAGTTTGGAAGCAAATCAGACAAGAAATACACAGCATGCAGACAGCCTGTCACTGAGCCTGCCCTGCAATGCTTCCTCTCCAATGCTCGTAAAGTGCAGAGCTCTGCAGCCACCTCTCCTTCTCAGTCCGTACCCCCCTCCCCCCAGCTGGGTCAGGCAGCTGCTTATTACTATAATAATGTAATGTATCTGGATACCTGCTGGAGAGAGGATGAACTGAGACCCCCATAACGCTCACATTCTCCTGCACATGCTGAAACTTGGACGGAGAAGTGTGGACGGGCTCTTTCGGCTGTCTCTTTATCTTTCATTGGCAGGAGAGAGGAGCCCTGTACTAAAGAGCTGTACTGATTGGAGGGCGGGACAGACAGAGGAGGATGCCTGGAACTTCCTCTGCTCAGGGATCAGCCAGCCTGACTGTACGGTACCTCGGTGGCAATCATTTGGGCATGCGTCCTGCTAGGGTGGACGACGTTCACCCTCTAAGAAAACTAAGTGGACGTCGTCCACCCGCGTTCACGCAGGACTCGACCCCTGCCCCTGGCTACCTACTCTGGGCACATATACCCCTGCCTACATATACTGGGCATATACCTCTGGCTACCTACTCTGGGCACATATACCCCTGGCTACCTACTCAGGGCACATATACCCCTGGCTACCTACTCTGGGCACATATACCCCTGGCTACCTACTCTGGGAACCTACCCCTGGCTACCTACTCTGGGCACATATACCCCTGCCTACATATACTGGGCATATACCCCTGGCTACCTACTCTGGGCACATATACCCCTGGCTACCTACTCTGGGCACATATACCCCTGCCTACATATACTGGGCACATATACTCCTAACTACATATACTGGGCATTTACCCCTGGCTACCTACTCTGGGCACATATACCCCTGGCTACCTACTCTGGGCACATATACCCCTGCCTACAATAACTGGGCACATATACCCCTAACTACATATACTGGGTACATATACCCCTGGCTACATATACTGGGCATATATACCCCTGGCTACATATACTGGGCACATATACCTCTGGCTACATATACTGGGGACACATACCCCTGCCTACATATACTGGGCACATATACCCCTGGCTACCTGTTCTGTGGACATCTCTACCCCTGGCTACCTGTTCTGGGGACATCTATACTGCTGGCCACCTATTCTGGGGACACCTATAGACCTGGGGCTACCTATTTTTGGGGAAGCACTGCTGTCAGATTGAGTGTATTTTGGGGAACTGCTGCCAGGTGAGAGGTGTCTACCATATTAAGGGGGCATTCTGCCTATTTATGTGAAATGCTGTCTATTTATGTGCCTCATGACTGCTGAATTTGTCTTGTTGGGGGCCTCATGGTTACTGAATTTGTCTTGTTGGGGCCCTTATGATTTGTTGGGGGCCTCAAGATCGCTGAATTTGTCTTGTTAGGGGCCTCATGATTGCTGAATTTGTCTTGTTGGGGGCCTCAGGATTGCTAAATTTGTCTTGTTGGGGGCCTCATGATTGCTGAGTTGGTCATGTTGGGGGCCTCATGTTTGCTCATGATTGCGGAATTTGTCTTGATGGGGGGCTCATGATTGCTGAATTTGTCTTGGAACATGCTGGAAAGGAACATACTGAGGGAGGGTGGGTGAGCGTGAGCCTGCTAACCTCCATGTACATTTGAAGGGGCGTAACCAAATGTGGAGCACCCATAACCACGCCCACATTTGGTCACGACCCTTCACCTTAGGGGGCGCATTAATAGTCTTTGTCCCCGGGCGCTGAAAACCCTAGCTACGCCTCTGACTGTCACCTGCCCGACCCTATTGATTGTTTGCGTCTGACCGTGTGTGACCGATTTTAATTGTCACTAATTGTCTGCCGCACGACTTAGTTATTGTGTAGTACGCTAGGGATTTATTAGTTACCTGCGTGCGTACTACTACTACTACTACTACTACTACTACTACTACTACTACTGTCTACTACTACTACTACTACTACTACCCGTTCAGTTAATTTTTTCCACTGTTAGTGTGTGATTTTATTAGCTTCTGTACTGTGTAATAATAAATAACAGTTAATCACATCACAGACCAGCATCCGTTCAGTGACCTGTGACTGTCATCTGCCCGACTCTATTGATTGTTTGCATCTGACCGTGTGTTACTGATTTTAATTGTCACTAACTGGGTGCCGCACGGCTTAGTTATTGTGTAGTACGCTAGGGATTTATTCGTTACCTGCGTGCGTTCTACTATTACTACTACTACTACTACTACTGTCTACTACTACTACTACTACAACCCATTCCGTTAATTTTTCCACTGTTAGTGTGTGATTTTATTAGCTTCTGTACTGTGTAATAATAAATAATAGTCACATCACAGGCCAGCATCCGTTGTAAGCGACCTGTGACTGTCACCTGCCCGACCCTATTGATTGATTGTGTCCGACCATGTGTGTCCGACTTTAATTGTCACTGTCCATCACACGAGTTAGTTAGTACTGTAGTATACTACACTACTGCTGTTAGTAGTAGTACTACTACTACTATTTAATACTACTATTTAAATAAAAATAAAAAAACTTTCATTTTTTGTTGTCACTCAACACCAGTCACCACCACCAGCAGTCACCACCAAGTCACCACCAACACAGACTTTATTAAAGTTTACCGCCCTCTTCTACATTTTTTTTCTGTATTTCTATAATTGTACAATGACTGGCAGAGGTAGAGGGCGAGGCACCACCAGGAGAGGCAGCGGCATTGCAGCAGCCACTGCCAGCAGCAGCAAGTCTGTGACTGGTCCGCCGCCAGCCACTGACCGCAGAGTTGTGGAGGAGGGAGCAGAGGCGCAACAGCAGTGCGTTGCACCCATCTTTGAGACGGGTCATCACCCACGGCCCGTTGTGGAGAATCAGGTGCAGGTTGTGGTGGAAATGATGGCGGAGCAGGAAGCCACCGTTTCCAGCCAGGCCTCCAGCACCAGCGAGACCAGTGCCACCACCACCAGCACTCCGGTCCGCAGCAGGCCTCCACCACCGCTTGAGGCCATGATGACGGTGACCCCATCGATCAGCCTGCCCTCAATGAGCACGCTCTTCTCCACTGAGACTGTGACCATGTACAGGGATGTTTTTGAGAAGTACGAGTTGGAGATGATGGGGCCATGCAAGGAGGAGGAGGAGTTACAGGTGCAAAAGTTTGTTGTTGGTGCTGAGGAGGAGGGGCGTGATGCAGGGGATGTTGGGGTAGAGGAGTTGGTTGAAGCGGGCTCACAGGATATGTTTGCGGATGATGATGATGACTTGCTGGATCCTTCCTATGTGCCACCAGTACCACCAGCACAGTTTGTTGAAGGCAGCTTGTCATAGGAGGAGGAGGCGTCTCTGGCGCAGAGGCGCGGCAGCAGCAAGGCCGCACAGGGCATGGAAGCAGGGCCGGCGCTACCATAGAGGCAGAGGAGGCAGCTGCCCCAGGGCCCCAGAGCTTGTAGGGGCCCCCAGTGGCTAGAAGAGGAAAAAACATTTTTCAAATCGGCCTTATAGTTTTTGAGAAAATCGATTTTAAAGTTTCAAAGGAAAAAAAATACACATTTAAAAACCTGCCGACTTTAATGGTTGATAGCAAATCCACCTTGAATGCTAGAAACCCTAAATTTGCAGGATATGTTAAGGAGATCATTAGGAATAAGAGGAAAAAACAATTTTTCAAAAAGACCTTATAGTTTTTGAGAAAATCGATTTTAAAGTTTCGAAGGAAAAAAGTATACTTTTAAATGCGGTAAATGTCACTTTTAGTAGCAAACCTAACAGTAGTGTAATTTTACATGCATCAAACGAAAGCGCAATACATTTCCTGACGGGGTTTCCAGGGGGTCTATACGCAGCCGCAGCGCTTTGGCCAGGGATCGCTATACAGCCGCAATATGACTGTATGAAGATCCCTGGCATTTTTTTCTATTTTCCCAATTTTTTTTTTATGTTTAGAGTGTGGGAATTAAAAAAAAAATTATGTGGGGTCCCCCTTCCTGAAACTTTTTAACCCCTTGTCCCCCATGCAGGCTGGGATAGCCAGAATGTGGAGCTCCGACTGATTGGGACTTCACACCCTGACTATACCAGCTGCAAAAAAGGTCCCCTAATGCCGATTTTTGTTCCGGGGTATATGTTGGGGGGCCCCCCAGGTTTATTTTGCCCTGGGGCCCCATTGTTGCTTAAACCGGCCCTGCGTGGAAGGCAGGAGCCACAGCCTGCTGCTTCAGCCACTACCACCACCCGCAGCAAACCTCCAACTAAAACAAAAAAGGCACAATCCTCCAAAGACACCCAAAAACCCCAGCCCTCAAGCTCAAAGAGCAAGTTGAAGTCCCCAGTCTGGTGGTACTTCACCAAGTGCCCAGTGAACGCGACACGTGCAATTTGCAACAGTTGCAGTGTCAGTCTCAGCAGAGGTCGCAATCTGCTCAAGTTGGGTACCTCGTGCCTGCAGACCCACTTAGAGAGCAGACATTTGGATGAGTTCACTGAGTATCAGAAGCTGACGGACAGTGGCGCAGGCAGTGGTTAAACCCAGACAGCCACTGCACAGATTTCAGCAGCAGCATCCAACCCTCCTGCCCATCCAGCAGCAGCAGCAGGAGCAGAGCAGCAACTCAC
Organism: Hyperolius riggenbachi; assembly: GCF_040937935.1. Taxonomy (NCBI): domain Eukaryota; kingdom Metazoa; phylum Chordata; class Amphibia; order Anura; family Hyperoliidae; genus Hyperolius; species Hyperolius riggenbachi. Next base: position 174,472,525 of record NC_090655.1, read on the forward strand.
TCCACCCCCCCCCCCCCCCGCCCCCCGGGCAGCCAGTCCTCAGTGGCCGCATCAGCTCCCTCCGCAGTGGCCTCCTCAACAGTGGCCTTCTCATCCTCCCGTGCAGGCAAACGCCGCCAGACCCTGCTCAGCGAGTCATTCCCCGGTGTGACCAAGGTGCTGCCTCCTGCCCACAGGCGCATCCGGGTGCTGAACGCGTTGCTTGCCCGGGCCATGTGCTCCCAGCTCCTGCCATATTCCTTTGTGCAGGAGGGGAGTGACATGAGAGCGCTGCTGCAGGTTAGGATCCCGGAGTGGCAAGTCCCCAGCCGCCACTATTTCTCCCGCAGAGCGATCCCAGCACTGCACCCCTTTGCCATGGCGAACGTGGGCCGCGTCCTCGATCACGCCGTGAGTGCGCGGATCCATGTCACCATGGATTCATGGAGCAGCCGTTTTGGGACAGACCGATATCTGTCGTTTACGGCCCACTGGGTCAGCCTGGTGGAAAGCCCGAGCAAGGAAGCAGCAGGTCCACCCTCGGGCGCAGCAGCAGCAGCGCCACCAGTCGCCCACTATGTGGTGCCACTGTGCGGGGTCAGGGGAGAAGCAGCAGCTCGCGCCAAGCGATCCCGTCTGAACAGCTGCTTAACGGCAGCCAACGTGCTCCGGTACCTCAGGGAGCAGGAGAGGACATGGCTGACCCCCAGAGGCCTCACTGTGGGATTGGTGGTGTCTGACAATGCCGCCAACCTGCTGGCTGCCATCAGCAGGGGAGACTTGGTCCACGTCCCTTGCTTGGCCCACGTCCTGAACCTGGTGGTGCAAAAGTTCATGCGCACCTACCAGGGGATGGAGGAGCTCTTAGTAGCGGCACAGAAAATTGTGCACGCTTACCGCCTCTCAGCAGCTGCCGCAGCAAAACTGGCAGACGTCCAGCAGCTGGAGGGCCTGCCACGACACCGCCTCATCATACATGTGCCAACTCGCTAGAACTCCACCCTGGCGATGTTGGAGCGGCTGGTTGAGCAGAGGAGGGCTTCAACCAGTACATCTATGATGCCACTGTCGCCAGCACCGGCAGCACCACCAAACTCCAGCTACTCACCAATGCACAGTGGGGACAGATGCAGCAGGTCTGCTTGGTGTTAGCTCTCTTCCTGCAGGGAACCAACTTGGTGAGCGAACAACAGGCATCCCTCTGCCAGTGGGTGCCTTTTGTTTGTCTGCTGGACAGGGCACTTGGCGATTTGGTGGATTTGGGAGAGGAGGCCATGAAGCAGCTGGAACAGCAGCCGCCTGCGCAGTCCACTGCTGCGCAGATATTTAAGTCCCAGGAGGAGTATGAGGATGATGAGGAGGAGTTGGAGGTGCTGGACGTTGCTGCTGGGGGGGAACATCAGCAGCAGTGGTGCGAGGGTGGAGAGAAGAGGAAGAGGCTCAGGGGCCAGAGGAGGAGGATGCTGACACTGATGTCTCTGTTGGACGGTCCACCCTGTTCCCCATGGCAGCGCACATGCTGCGCTGCCTGCGCACAGACCCCAGGGTCAAGCGGATGCGAGCGAGGGAGGACGCCTGCATCAGCATGATCCTGGACCCATGGCTGAGGGGGAGGTGGGATCAGTTTCTGCCTGCCAGAGACCAAGAGCAGTGAGCAAGGGAGTTGCAGGAGATCCTTGTTCGGTGACTGGAGGAAGCCTTCCCCCCGCCTTCCACCCCCTCTGTCCCTGTCCAGCAGCCAGCACAGCAGCCGGTGCCTGCGGCCAACAGCAGTGTCAGGCGCCCAGGAGACCTGCTGTCATTGACGCAGGCGTTCTACATGATGGTAGAGCAGCCGAGAGAGGAGGTGCGTGCAGCAGCCACCTTCTCTGAGAGTCACAGCCAGCGCATGACCCGGATGGTGGCTGACTATATGGGGTCCTTCAGTGGGCTTGACACCGGCAGCATGGAGTCTGGGGACCCCATGGAGTACTGGGTGGAGTGCTAGCACATCTGGTGGGAGCTGGCGCAGTACGCCCTGGAAGTATTGTCTTGCCCCCCTTCCAGCATGCTGTCCGAGAGGTGTTTCAGTGCGGCCGGTGGCGTGGTCACCGAGAAGCGCTCTCGTCTGTCCACAAAGGGCGTGGACAAACTGACATTTTTGAAGATTAACCAGGCCTGGATTGAAGGCACGTTCCTGGCACCTGTTGTCGGCGAGAGGAGGACATGAGGTGCCTAGGAATTACAATACATTGCCTGCTGCCATACGTGACTCCTCCTCCTCCTGCTGCTGCTGTATTTATTTATTTATGAATTTATTTATGTATTTATTGTATTTATACATCACTCCTCCTCCTCCTCCTGCTGCTACTGCATTTATTTATTTATGAATTTATGAATTTATTTATGTATTTATGTATTTATGTATTTATGTATTTATTGTATTTATACGTGACTCCTCCTCCTCCTGCTGCTGTTGCATTTATTTATTTATGAATTTATTTATGTATTTATTGTATTTATATGTGACTCCTCCTCCTCCTGCTGTATTTTTTTATTTATGAATTTATGAATTTATGTATTTATTGTATTTATAAAGCAGCAACATATTACGCCACGCTGATTTTCATTCTCCTGCTGTCCGTGGTCCCACTGCCAGGGTCCACAACACAATACATTGCCTGCTGCCGTACGTGACTCCTCCTTCTGCTGCTGTATTTATTTATTTATGAATGTATTTATGTATTTATTGTATTTATAATGCGGCAACATATTACGCCGTGCTGATTTTCATCCTCCTGCTGTCTGTGGTCCCAACGCCAGGGTCTACACAATACATTGCCTGCTGCCAGTGCCACATGTCACTCCTTCTCCTGCTGCTGCTGCTGTTGTATTTATCCTCCTGCTGTCTTTGGTCCCAACGCCAGGGTCTACACAATACATTGCCTGCTGCCAGTGCCACACGTCACTCCTCCTCCTCCTGCTGTCTTTATCCTCCTGCTGTATGTTGTCCCACCGCCAGGGTCCACACAATACATTGCCTGCTGCAGGTGCCACACGTCACTCCTCCTCCTCCTTCTGTCTTTATCCTCCTGCTGTCTGTGGTCCCACCGCCAGGGTCCACACAATACATTGCCTGCTGCCAGTGCCACATGTGACAGGTCTCTCCTCCTGCTGTATTTATCCTCCTGCTATCTGTGGTCCAACCGCCAGGGTCCACACAATACATTGCCTGCTGCCACACGTCACCCCTCCTCCTGCTGCTGCTGTATTTATCCTCCTGCTGTCAGTGGTCCCGTCACCAGGGTCCACACAATACATTGCCTGCTGCCAGTGCCACACATCACTCCTCCTCCTGCTGTATTTATCCTGCTGCTGTCAGTGGTCCCACCGCCAGGGTCCACACAATACATTGCCTGCTGCCTGTGCCACACGTCACTCCTCTTCCTCCTGCTGTCTTTATCCTCCTGCTGTCTGTGGTCCCACCGCCAGGGTCCACACAATACATTGCCCCGCCCCTTGGAGGTCAGTGTGTGTGTGGCTGCTGAGGAGAGAGGATCTCTCCTGCTGAGCTCCAGCAGATCCGACTGCTGGGGTGAATTCCCTTGATTCCTGCCTGAGACCTAGGACCCTGTCAAGGCTGAGCGTGTGAGGAGGGGAGAAGGATCTCGTGTGTGGAGCTTTGGGCTTCCCTGGGCTGGATGGCTCTGGGGGGCCTGGCCCTGAGAAGGCATCCCTGTCCTCCAGGATGGAGGCTCATGAAGCTAGGGACAGTGCTCCAATGGCAGGTGGAACTGTGAGTAATGTTGTGGAGTGGCATAAGAGTGTCAAAACTTTACAGGAGACTTTGGACTCCATGCAATATGACTTGAAAAAGTGTATTAATAAGTACAGTCAATCATGGAAACCGGCTTTTTTAAAATCGAATCCGCAGCTACTGAAGCTGCAAGAGCAGATAGAGCTGAAGAAGCAACAACTGGAGGAGTTAATTGCAAGTGGTGGTGTGTTTGCTGAAGGTTTGAAAAACCAAAGGTGGTTTGCGGCAATGGAGACTGGGAAAGTGGATAAAAGTTTGCAAGACACAAGTGGAGGAGAGAAGCCAAGTGATGCGCAGAATGCAGGTGTTTTGAAAGAAACTGGATTACCTGTGATGGCTGGAAATAGCAGTATGCAGTCGCAAGTTGTGCAGGAGACTGTTAGTTCAAACTTTATGCAACAGTAGTGGCTGGATAGTGTACTGGTTAAGGGTTCCGCCTTTGACATGGGAGACCAGAGTTCGAATCCTGGCTAGGTCAAGTACCTATTCAGTAAGGAGTTCAAGGCAAGACTCCCTAACACTGCAGGGTGGCCTCCTGAGCGCGTCCCAGTGGCTGCAGCTCTTGAGCGCTTTGAGTCCGACAGGAGAAAAGCGCTATACAAATGTTCGGATTATTATTATAACAGGGCTTTAACAATTTTTTCCCTCCACATTATGGACAAAATGTGCAACATTTCCATGGACAGTTGCAGCAATATGGGATGTATCCTAATATACAGTATCAAAGTCTTGCAAACAGTATGAATAACCCATTTTTTCAGCAGCAGAGTATGCCCTTATCCCAACCCCCTTCCTCCTTTCCCAATGTATCCCAAAACCTTTTTCCCAGTGTGAATTTTCCAACTGTTTCAAATCCTTACCTTGTCAGCCATTCCCCTGTGTGTAATACCCCAGTTTTGTCAAATAATGGTTATGGGCAAACTTTGCCCTCACCCAAGATGGCGCTGGGGCCTGGAGTCGACGTGGGGGCGTGGCCTAATGGCAAGGGGCGTGGCAAGACGTCGAGGGGCGTGGTCTAATGAGTACGACGAAAATAGCATGCAGAGGCAAGTTTTGGGTGTTGCTGGGGCTGAAGGAGTATCTGCAGAGGTGCCTGCAGGTGGGCAGAGCTCCCCCAAACCCCCAGTTGCAGCAAAACAGGCACAGGACGGGCAGATCAAAACCGGAAGTGATGTCAGAGTGACCCCACGAGTCACTACAGGTTCAGCTAGCCAGCCACAGGCTGTGGCTGGTATTGCAGGAAGTGTTGCTGGTGGGGCAGCGTCATCTGATGCTGCCCCAAGGAGTCATACAGGCAGGATCGACCAGGTGAAGGAAGGTGGAGGCATTGAGGATAGGGCAGAGTCATCTAGCACTGCCCTAACCACAGACAGCATGGATAAGGTAATGGGCATTACTGCCCAAGGGGCTTGTACAGGCAGCAAAAAGGAGAAGAGAGGATGGTTTGGAAAGGGAGATTGTAATGAGTGAAGAAAGAGTGCAGGGGGAGGGAGGGGTTCCCAATTCCTCTATTAAAAAGCCTGTGAACAATCAAAGTGTGTTGCCTGTTGCTGGAGTGAAAAATGTGTCATATGCAAGTATGCTAAAGAAAACAGTGAGCAGTGAAGGTGCAAGACAGTCTGCATATGATGTGGCTGGTCAGTCAGCCAGTAACAGAAGGAATGCTGTGAGAGTAAGTTATAAGAGAGGTGATAGTGTGACTTATACAAGGAAAACATTTATTCAGCTACTGCTGAAGATGGGCTTCAAGGCGGTGGATTTTTATGCCATTTTGGCCCCTGAGAGCCCCCCCCTCTTTTTTCGATGTCAGCTTTTTGTCCCCAACCGGCTTGGACACATTCTGGGAGAAGTATGAAAAAACTTGGAAGGCAAGTAAAAAGTGGTCTGGTTTGGTTCCCCAGTCTGTGTCTGGCCGCTCGATGTGACAAAAGGTGACAATCGTGGTCCCGAACGAGTCCATTCCTGTGCATGACCTCATGGTTTGGCTAAAGAACTATGGGAAACCGTTGAACGAGCCAAAAAAGGTTATGGATGAGTTCTGGGGGGGAGGATGGGAGCTGATGGTGAGATTGGACAGGGTGGGGAATGTGGTTAAACACATCCCTACGTCTGTCTTTATCGGAAAAGACAGAGTGACGGTTTATTATCAGGGGCAGCCTCGTGCATGTTATAAGTGTGGCTCTCGCAGCCACTATAGCATTTCTTGTAAGGAGGTGAAATGTTTGCGTTGCCATGCTTTGGGGCACTTCACAAAGGACTGCAAAGACATTCGTTGCAGTATCTGTCTTAAGCTGGGTCATCCGTATTTGCAGTGCCCTGAAGCATGGGCCAATGTGGATGAGGAGGTTGTTAAAGAGATGGAAAAAATATTGGAGGAAAGGGGAGAGGAGGAGGCCACTGATAGTGGACCGTCACACTCAAAGTCTGCCGCCTTGGAGTCTCAGGATGTTGTACCGCCTTTTTTGTCTGTGCTAAAATCCATGCCTCCACCTGCCCTGGTTCCGGTGGTTGTAAAGATGCCGGAGGTGGCCTTGGGAGCTGAGGCAATTTTTAAAATTGCCTCCCCTGGTGAAGGGAAAAATATTTTTTCTATGTATAAAGATGTTTCCCGGGAAGAGAAAGAAATTACTTCTGACAAAGTTCCTGAAGCTGAAAAGGGGGAGGATGGTGAGAAAGGGAAAAAGGTTAGCGCCAAGATCCCAAGGGAGACAAAGCCGGAGGGTGTAGCTAGAGGGAGGGGGAGGAATAAACAAAGTGGGGAGGTGGAGGAGTCAGAAAAATTTATAGAAGTAAAATCTGCAAAGGAAAGAAGGAAAGAGAGAAGGAAAATTGTGACAGAGAGAAAAGCTAATGAGAAGTTGGAAGAGATGAAAAGGAAAAAATCTGTTCCTGTGAAAAATAAATTTGATGTAATATCTGGCCAGTCTGATATGTCTGATGATAATGCTGCAAATAGTGACGTAGAGAAAGAAATTGATGGTGTTGGGGTAACTGTAGATATGGAGGTATCTTCTGGTAGGGAGGTGGGGGGTGCAGTTTAAGGAAGGCTAGGCAATCTCTTTCATTTACTCTGATAGAGGTCCCCTCCCCCTGTAAAACTGGCAACCATTAATGTTGCCAGTATGAGATCTGTAAGTGCTCGTAGGGAAGCCATATTTTTTCTCGGTCAGTTTGATACTGACATTTTTTATGTTTGCAAGAGACCAGGTTGCAAACGCTGGGTGACATTCATGAGGCTGAGAGGGATTGGCACCATGGTCTCTCTTACTGGTCTCTTGCGGCTGAGCCTTACACTGGGGTGGCGGTCCTTTTTAAGACCGACATGGTAACTTTCCGGCGGGTAAGTGAGGTAGAGATGGGGCGATGCTTGGTCATGGACGTCTCTGTGAGGGGGCAGGATTTGAGACTGATTAACATCTATGGGCCTCAATCTGAGAGAGAGAGGAAGCGCCTCTTCACAGAGATCAAGCCATTTCTGTTTACAGCCCAGGAGGTGGTCTTTGGTGGTGATTTCAATACCGTAGTCAGATTAAGGGACAGGAGAGGTACCAAGACCCGCCTGGGCTACGATAGTAATTTTTTGAATAATATGGTTAGGGATGCTGGTCTGGTAGATGTGCATATGAAGCACACTCCAGATGACACAGGGTTCACTTATTTCAGTGGAGAGCATAGGAGTAGGATAGATAGGTTTTTTGTTAAGGAGAGCTCTGCTTCCTCATCTCCAAAGGTGCAGGTGGTGGAGTTCTCTGATCACTGTATTCTATCTATGGTGTTGAATGTTGCAGATGTCCCTCCAAAAGGAAAGGGTATCTGGAGATTAAATCCGTTGCTGTTGGAAGAGGAAAGTGTAAGACGATCTTTCAGGGATTTTTTTCAGGCACAGGCTACTTTGCTGGACTGCTGCAGCAGTAGGTCTGAGTGGTGGTAGATGGTTAAAAGGCGAGCAGTAGGCCTTTTCAAGAACATAGAGAAAATAAAGCTTTTGGTAGATATGTTACCTACCAGCGCTTGAGGCGGAAACTTGAAATCGCTGACCCTGGTGAGATCAAAAGGATCAGGGAGTTGTTGCGCAAGAGTCAGTATGACCAACATGCTTCTTTGCTTCTGGAAAGGGATTATGGTAAAAGTCACTCGCTGTACCCTTATCAGAATTGCAAACAAAGTGTAGCAGTTAAGGTCATTTATGGTCTCAAAGATAGTACAGGATCTCTGGTGCAGTCCAGAGCAGGGATTCTGGAAATCGTGAGATCCTTTTATGCTGAACTGTTGGGTAGCAGACCTCTTGATGAGACAGTGATGGAATCTTTTCTGTGTGATATTCCAGGGCTGGTGAATTTGGATGTTCCTCTTGTGTTTTTGACAGAAAGAATTTCTGCTGAGGAAGTGGCGAAAGCCATAGAGCAGCTTGCCATTAAAAAGACTCCAGGGCCAGATTGCCTGACAGCCGAATTTTATAAGGTTTTCAAGGACATTCTGGCTCCTGAATTGGCGGAGGTTTACAATCGCAGTCTTGCAGAGGATGAGCTTCCTCCCTCTATGAGAGAATCAGCAGTTATTCTTCTGTCGAAGGGTAAGAATTCTTCAATGATTGAGAATTGGCGACCTATCAGCCTTCTCAATGTTGACCGAAAGATTCTGGCTAAAATAATTTTTTGGCGATTGAGCCAGGTGGCAAATGAGATGCTTTCTCGCCAGCAGCACTGTTCTGTCCAAGGAAGAAGTACTTTTTCAGCCGTATTAACTGTCCGGGAGATTTTGGAGAGATGCAGGGCTGCTGGTTGGGGAACGTACTTACTGGCATTGGATCAGGCAAAGGCTTTTGATCGTGTCAATCATGAGTATCTGTGGATGCTCCTTAGTAAATACTAGCTGGTCGCCCGGCGTTGCCCGGGTATGTAATTGTCTAGTGTTAGCTCTGTCCACTTTTTCTAATCCTAACACACAATTACTCAATGATGACCTAGTTTGTGAGCTTTGCGGTCTTTCGCATCAATAATTGGCTGTGGCTCCACTCCTTTGAAAATCAATAGGTGAATTTTGATTAGCTTTTGTAGGCTCCACCTACTTTTCTGAATATTAATCCCAGTCACCCACTGTGCAAAGTTTAAGAACCCTGCCATTGACAGACAGCGTAAGAATGGCTGCAGTTTACATTCTGGCAGTTACATTTGTATTTTTCTCCACTCACTGATGTCCTGATGTTTCCCGGGTATGTATTTGGCTGCTGTTGGCTGTGGCCACTTTTTCTAACCCCAACACACAATTGTCAATAGTCAATGACCAAGTTTGTGAGATTTGTGGTCTTTGGCATGAATAATTTTCATTGAAATGAAACACATCTGATTTGCTGTTTGTGGCCCCACCCCTTTTCTAAATATTTAACCCCAGTCACCCAATGATCAACTGTACCAGGTTTGAGGATTGTGCCATTAACAGTGCAAAAACGGCAGCAATTAAATATTTGCCTTGAAAATCAATAGGTGAATTGGGATTGGTTTTTGTAGGCTCTACCCACTTTTCTGAATATTAATCCCAGTCACCAAGTGACCAACTGTGCAAAGTTTTAGAACCCTACAATTAATAGTGTAAGAATGGCTGCAGTTTACATTTTCCCAGTGAAATTTGTGTTTGTCTCCGCCCACTGAAGACTCGGCATTGCCCAGGTATGTATTTGGCTGGTGCTGGCTCCGCCCACTTTTTCTAACCCTAACATAAAATTACTTAATGACCAAGTTTGTGAGCTTTGCGGTCTTTGGCATCAATAATTTGCATTGAAATAAAATAAATCTGATTGGCTATGGCTCCAGCCCTTTTCTGAATTTGAACCCCAATCACCCAATGGCCAACTGTACCAGGTACAGGTGATTAACAGTGCAAGAGGCTTGTGCCATTAACAGTGCAAGAATGGCATCAATTAAATATTCCCCTTAAAGATTAATAGGTGGATTTTGATTGGCTTTTGTAGGCTCCACCCACTTTTCTGAATATTAACCACTTGAGGACCACAGTCTTTCTACCCCTTAAGGACCAGGCACTTTTTTTCCATTCAGACCACTGCAGCTTTCATGGTTTATTGCTCGCTCATACAACCTACCACCTAAATGAATTTTGGCTCCTTTTCTTGTCACTAATAAAGCTTTCTTTTGGTGCTATTTGATTGCTCCTGCGATTTTTACTTTTTATTATATTCATCAAAAAAGACATGAATTTTGGCAAAAAATGATTTTTTTAACTTTCTGTGCTGACATTTTTCAAATAAAGTAAAATTTCTGTATACATGCAGCGCGAAAAATGTGGACAAACATGTTTTTGATTAAAAAAAACCCATTCAGTGTATATTTATTGGTTTGGGTAAAAGTTATAGCGTTTACAAACTATGGTGCAAAAAGTGAATTTTCCCATTTTCAAGCATCTATGACTTTTCTGACCCCTGTCATGTTTCATGAGGGGCTAGAATTCCAGGATAGTATAAATACCCCCCAAATGACCCCATTTTGGAAAGAAGACATCCCAAAGTATTCACTGAGAGGCATAGTGAGTTCATAGAAGATATTATTTTTTGTCACAAGTAAGCGGAAAATGACACTTTGTGACAAAAAAAAAAAAAAAAAGTTTCCATTTCTGCTAACTTGCGACAAAAAAAAATGAAATCTGCCACGGACTCACCATGCCCCTCTCTAAATACCTTGAAGTGTCTTCTTTCCAAAATGGGGTCATTTGTGGGGTGTGTTTACTGTCCTAACATTTTGGGGGGTGCTAAATTGTAAGCACCCCTGTAAAGCCTAAAGGTGCTCATTGGACTTTGGACCCCTTAGCGCAGTTAGGCTGCAAAAAAGTGCCACACATGTGGTATTGCCATACTCAGTAGAAGTACTATAATGTGTTTTGGGGTGTATTTTTACACATACCCATGCTGGGTGGGAGAAATATCTCTGTAAATGACAATGTTTTCATTTTTTTTACACACAATTGTCCATTTACAGAGTTATTTCTCCCACCCAGCATGGGTATGTGTAAAAATACACCACAAAACACATTATACTACTTCTCCCGAGTACGGCGATACCACATGTGTGGCACTTTTTTGCACCCTAACTGCGCTAAAGGGCCCAAAGTCCAATGAGTACCTTTAGGATTTCACAGGTCATTTTGCGGAATTTGATTTCCAGACTACTCCTCACGGTTTAGGGCCCCTAAAATGCCAGGGCAGTATAGGAACCCCACAAATGACCCCATTTTAGAAAGAAGACACCCCAAGGTATTCCGTTAGGAGTATGGTGAGTTCATAGAAGATTTTATTTTTTGTCACAAGTTAGTGGAAAATGACACTTTGTGAAAAAAACAATAAAAATCAATTTTCCGCTAACTTTTGACAAAAAATAAAATCTTCTACGAACTTACCATACTCCTAACGGAATACCTTGGGGTGTCTTCTTTCTAAAATGGGGTCATTTGTGGGGTTCCTATACTGCCCTGGCATTTTAGGGGCCCTAAACCGTGAGGAGTAGTCCGGAAATCAAATTCCGCAAAATGACCTGTGAAATCCTAAAGGTACTCATTGGACTTTGGGCCCTTTAGCACAGTTAGGGTGCAAAAAAGTGCCACACATGTGGTATCGCCGTACTCGGGAGAAGTAGTACAATGTGTTTTGGGGTGTATTTTTACACATACCCATGCTGGGTGGGAGAAATAACTCTGTAAATGGACAATTGTGTGTAAAAAAATCAAAAGATTGTCATTTACAGAGGTATTTCTCCCACCCAGCATGGGTATGTGTAAAAATACACCACAAAACACATTATACTACTTCTCCCGAGTACGGCGATACCACATGTGTGGCACTTTTTTGCACCCTAACTGCGCTAAAGGGCCCAAAGTCCAATGAGTACCTTTAGGATTTCACAGGTCATTTTGCGGAATTTGATTTCCAGACTACTCCTCACGGTTTAGGGCCCCTAAAATGCCAGGGCAGTATAGGAACCCCACAAATGACCCCATTTTAGAAAGAAGACACCCCAAGGTATTCTGTTAGGAGTATGGTGAGTTCATAGAAGATTTTATTTTTTGTCACAAGTTAGTGGAAAATGACACTTTGTGAAAAAAACAATAAAAATCAATTTTCCGCTAACTTTTGACAAAAAATAAAATCTTCTACGAACTTACCATACTCCTAACGGAATACCTTGGGGTGTCTTCTTTCTAAAATAGGGTCATTTGTGGGGTTCCTATACTGCCCTGGCATTTTAGGGGCCCTAAACCGTGAGGAGTAGTCCGGAAATCAAATTCCGCAAAATGACCTGTGAAATCCTAAAGGTACTCATTGGACTTTGGGCCCTTTAGCACAGTTAGGGTGCAAAAAAGTGCCACACATGTGGTATCGCCGTACTCGGGAGAAGTAGTACAATGTGTTTTGGGGTGTATTTTTACACATACCCATGCTGGGTGGGAGAAATAACTCTGTAAATGGACAATTGTGTGTAAAAAAATCAAAAGATTGTCATTTACAGAGGTATTTCTCCCACCCAGCATGGGTATGTGTAAAAATACACCCCAAAACACATTGTACTACTTCTCCTGAGTACGGCGATACCACATGTGTGGCACTTTTTTGCACCCTAACTGCGCTAAGGGGCCCAGAGTCCAATGAGTACCTTTAGGCTTTACAGGGGTGCTCAAAATTTAGCACCCCGCCCACTTGCCAGGACAGTTAACAAACCCCACAAATGACCCCATTTTGGAAAGAATACACGCTAAGGTATTCCATGAGGGCCATGGTGAGTTCATAGAAAATTTTATTTTTTGTCACAAGTTAGCGGAAAATGACATTTTGTGAAAAAAAAAAAAAAAACACAAAACCACAATTTCTGCTAACTTGTGACAAAAAATAAAACATTCTATGAACTCACCATGCACCTCACAGAATACTTTTGGGTGTCCTCTTTCCAAAATGGCATCATTCGTGGGGTCTGTCCTGGCATTTTAGGGTCTCTGCAATCATTACATGTATGGCCAGTATTAGGAGTTTCTGCTATACTCCTTATATTGGGCATAAGGGTATTGCACTGTGGGCTGAAAGGAAAAATGAACGTCAAACAATCAATCAATGTGGATGAAAAAATATCTGCCAAAAAAATTTGGAAAAAAAAAAAAGAGGAGGAAGGCGTCTGCCAGGACATAGGAGCTGCCGCCCCAAAAATCCAAACCCACCAGCTCGTATGCCCTGGCAAACCTGATTTATCCATTCACACCGATTGATGTGGATGAACAAATCATTGCCAGAGTTCTTTTTTGATACAAAGTGTTTGCCAAAGCATATGAATCCCCAACACCACTCCTCGGCCCATATGCCTCGGCAAACGTATCTTTTTGACTGCGGAGGAGAAATCTCGTCCTGCAGCGCTGCATGCACCGACTTATGTGTAAGCTGACAGACGCGCAATGTTCTGTCAGGATGCACCATCAGTGCTGCAGCTGGTTAGTCGTTCGCTCGGTCCACCTGGAAGGTTATTGGATGGAAAAAGGAAAAAAAACACACAAATAAAACAAAAAACAGGCAAGCAGCAAAGCAATTACTTCATTAACATTAATAAAACTGAACTTTTTTAATAAAAACCTTAACATTGCAAACTAAACATTAGCTTCTTTGCTTACCTGTTTTTTGTTTTTTTTTGTTTTTTTTAACTTACCTCCCGAGGACAAACCTCTCCTCCCCCATGGGACAATGTGCGAAGTGCAAATCGCACAGAGTTGTGGCGAAGTACATTACGCATTTTGTCCCAAGTGAAAGGAGAGGTTTCTGGCAGCCCTGTGTATTACGCTCTCTCAAAACCAGATGTTTGGTTTCACACTGCATATTGACATATCCGGTGGGTTGAGCCCGCCGCACCGTATCGTCCAAAACAGACCTTCAGGGAATACCACAAGAGTAGCATTCGACCTACTAATGGACTGCGTCGCCATAGACTAACATGACTTCCGGGCCGATCGAAATTGCCACAGAAGCCACGCAGTAACGTAGGCATGCACTAGCGTTAAGTCAAGCACTTCCGGCGTAGGGGGGGACCGCAAAGTGTGACTTTCGCTAGGCATTTTGCCCTAACGCATCGCAGCAGTGTGAAATAGCACTGAGAGACCCTTGTGTGCCTACCGCTGTGTCTGTAGTTCCCTACTCTCTAATAGTGTACCTGCTCATGGTACCTCTCAAAACACTCCCCTAGGCATAGTCCAGGCTGGTCAGGGCAGCCGGGACAATAAACAGTGGTGTCACGCCTTGTTCCAGCCCTGCTGCAGACACGACAACGTTTTCTTCAGATTCGGTGACCTGGGGTACTCGGAATCGGATAGGCGTAATGCCTTCCATGCAGCCTGCTAGTTGCATCTTGGGGTTGGGCCCGGGCACCTCCTGGATACAGGAGTTCCATAGTGATCTGTCTCTGAAATTGTAGAAACGATCCAGTTCTCCCAGCCTTACTGTAGAGAACAAAGCTGTTGTAAACTGCCAATTGAATTAAATAAAAGGACACTTTTTTATACCAGCGCCTTGTTTTGCGGGAAAGTAAATAGGGCGCTAACCTCTGGTCATTGAAGTCCACCCCTCCCATGTTGGTATTATACTCGTGGACGACAAGGGGTTTTTCAATGACCTCAGTTCGCCGTTGAATTTGGACTGTCGTGTCTGCGTGAATGGTGGACAGAAAGTAAACGTCCCTCTTGTCCTTCCATTTCACCGCGAGCAGGTCGTCAGCACTCAATGCGGCCCTCTGCCCCCGTTGAAGTTTGGTGGTAATGAGCCGTTGGGGGAAGCCCCGGCGACTATGCCGCACGGTGCCACAGCATCGGATTCCTTCTAACTTTAAGTGCTGATAGAGGGCCACACTTGAGTAGTAATTGTCCACATAAAGATGGTACCCCTTCTGGAACAAGGGTGACGCCAAGTCCCACACAACCTTTCCACTGCTCCCCAGGTAGTCAGGGCATCCGACCGGCTCCAATTTGGAGTCTTTTCCCTCATAGACCCTAAAATAAGATGTATAGCCTGTGGCTCTTTCACAGAGCTTATACAGTTTCACCCCATACCGGGCGCGCTTGCTTGGGATGTACTGTTTGATGCCAAGGCGCCCGGTAAAACGTATGAGGGACTCATCTACACAGATTTGCTGTTCAGGGGTATAAGCATCTGCAAATTTTGATGACAGGTGGTCTATGAGGGGCCGAATTTTGTGGAGCCGGTCAAAAGCAGGGTGGTCACTTTCATGACAGGTTTCATCATCATTGAAGTGCAGGAAGCGCAGGATGTTCTCAAATCGTGTCCTGGACATGGCAGCAGAGTACAAGGGAACATGTGATGGGTCTGTAGACCAATAAGACCGCAACACATTTTGTTTGATTTGTCCCATGTTTAAGAGAAGGCTCAAAAAAATTTTAAGTTCGGAAACTTGGACTGGTTTCCACCGAAATGGCTGGGCAAGGAAGACATTCGGATTGGCGGTTAGAAATTGTGTGGCTTTACGGTTGGTCTCTGCCACGACTAGGTCTAAGAAATCCTGGGTGATGAACAGATAAAAAAAGTCTAGGGGCGATCCTAGATTATCTGTCATCACCTGGACTCCAGACTGGGCGGTGAAAGGGGGCAGTACGGGTGCGGCGGTATCAGGGGATTGCCAATTTGGATTTGCCAGCACCTCTGGTAAACTAGGGGTAGTACGGGCCCGTGTACTTGATGGCTGCGACTGGGGTGTTACTACACGTGCCACCGAACCAGTTTCAACTTCCACGCTGGTGCTCGCCACTTCACCAGGGTGTACGGAAGTACTGGTTCTAGGTCCAGGAGATGCTGTGCTGCCTGCCCCACCATGAAATCTCAGACCAGCACGAGCACCACTCTGCTGCCCTTGAGGCTGATCCTGCGCCACCTGCAGTCCAACGACATGGGGTGTGGTACGTCTGGCTCTAGCCGGGACCTCAACCTCGTCATCACTATCGGTCAGTGAGCCACTGCTCAATTCAGGTATTAACTCTGACCCAGATGATTCGTCGAATGGTTCGTCCCAATCGTCCTCATCCGACTGGGCCATGTACCTGAGAACCTCATCATCGGAATACCCCTTTCTTGCCATGGTGGACTGCTAAATTTAGGGGGTATTCCTCTGAGACTACCCAGAAAAAAGATCACCTACTTAGCGAAAGGGAGTATTTGAGCGGTAGAAAGCTGTGATCACTGAGTTTTGATAAAAAAAAAATCAAAACTGATGTTTACAGTGCACAGCTAGTGTACAGTGGTTTTTGCAGTGATCAGAAAAAAAAATTCTGTCACTGCGGTGGGGTGGGCTGAACGCAAGTGCAGGCGAACGATCAGACCTGATCGGGCAAACACTGCGTTTTTTAGTGGATCCTAGTGACCCTAATAGATCTGACTGCGATCAGTAATGATCACTTACAGATACTATATAGTAACAATGTTGATTAGCGACAGTGATGACGCTAATTAGTGACTGTGGTGCAGTGGGCTGAGCACTAACTGACACTAACAAAGGGGCCTAGCTAACTGGCCTAACTGCTAACACTAGTGATACTAAAAAAGTGACAGTTTCCACTGATCACTGTTTTTAGATCACTAGGATAGTGACGGGGGTGGTGGCGAGTGGGGAATCAGAAGCAATCACAGGCCAATCACGGGACAATCAAAGCCAATCACAGGCCAATCACGGGACAATCACAGGCCAATCACGGGACAATCACAGGCCAATCACGGGACAATCACAGGCCAATCACAGGGCAATCACAGGACAATCAAAGCAAATCACAGGGCAATCGCGGGACAATCAAAGCCAATCACGGAACAATCAAAGCCAATCACAGCCAATCACTGGACAATCACAGGGCAATCACGGGACAATCACAGGCCAATCACGGGACAATCACAGGCCAATCACGGGACAATCACAGGCCAATCATGGGACAATCACAGGCCAATCACGGGACAATCACAGGCCAATCACGGGACAATCACAGGCCAATCACGGGCCAATCACAGGCCAATCACGGGACAATCAAATACAATGACAGCACAATGAAATACAATGACAGCACAATCAAATACAATGCACTGGGAAGGTGATTGGGGGGGGGGTCTGAGGGCGATCTGAGGGTGAGGGGGGTTGATTAGGTGCCCGCACAGGGCAGATTGGGTCCTGATCTGATGGGTGGCAGACACAGGGGGTGACCGATGGGAGGTCAGTGAGTGATTACAGGGGAGAATAGATGTAAACAATGCACTGGGGAGGTTATCAGGGGGGGGGGGGGGGGTCTGAGGACAATCTGGGGGTCTGGGTGGGTGATCAGGTGCCCCCAAGGGACAGTTTAGGGTCTGCTCTGATGGGTGGTGGTGACAAGGGGTGATAGAAAAGTGACAGACAGGTGATAGACAGGTGGTCAGTGGGTGAGGCAGATTTATACAGTATACAGGGGTGGGGGGCTGGGGGGGGGGGTGATCAAGGGACCCTAGGGGGCAGTTAGGGACCTAATCTACAGATCAGCGTCGGCAGATAGTGGCAGGGGGTGATTGATGGGTTTATTAGGGGGTGCTTGGGTGTACACAGGGGCGTGCTGGGGTGGTCAGGGGGGGTCCTGAGGGCTGGGGTGGGTGATCGGGGGGTCTGTGGGTGCAAAAAACCTGTTTGCTGCTCTCACTACAGGGCTGCCTCCTCCTCGGACGATCCGGGCGAAGCTGCGTGCAGAGGAGGAGGAGGCAGCCTGTATAATACACTTTGTCATGTAAACAAAGTGTATTATACATTTCTATTGGCCAGATCGTAAATTTAAACCCCGCCGGCGCTGCTAATTGGCCGGCGGGGTATCGGGCAAGGTGGGCGGGGCCTATCGCCGCGGGGAGCGCGCGTCATAGATGACGCAATCGCTCCCTGTACACGCCTTAAGGACCCGCCGCCGTCAGGCGTATTGCGGTCCTTAAGGCATCCACTTTGCCGCCGCCCATGGGCTGTGGGCGGTCGGCAAGTGGTTAATCTCAGTCACCCAGTGACAAACTGTGCAAAGTTTGAGAACCCTACCATTAATAGTGTAAGAATTGCTGCAGTTTACATTTTCTCAGTGAAATTTGTATTTGTCTCCGCCTACTGATGACCCAGCATTGCCCGATTATGTATTTGGCTGGTGTTGGCTGCGCCCACTTTTCCTAACCCTAGCACACAATTACTCAATTACTCAATGACCAAGTTTGTGAGCTTTGCGGTCTTTTGCATCAATAACCTGCATTAAAATGAAACAAATCAGATTGGCTGTTAGGGGCTCCACCCCCTTATATACATTTAAACCTCAGTCATGCAATGATCAACTGTACCAGGTTTGAGGCTTGTGCCATTAACAGTGCAAGAATGGCAGCAATGAAATATTCCCCTGAAAAATCAATAGGTAATTTTTGATTTTTTTTGTAGGCTCCACCCACTTTTCTGAATATTAACCCCAGTCTCCCAGTAACCAACTGTGCAAAGTTTGAGAACCCTACCATTAACAGTGTAAGAATGGCTGCTGTTTACATTTCCCCAGTAAAATTTGTATTTGTCTCCGCCCACTTATGACCCTGCATTGTCCGCTTATGTATTTGGCTGGTGTTGGCTGTGCCCACTTTCCTAACCCTAACACACAATTAATCAATTACTCAATTACCAAGTTTGTGAGCTTTGCGGTGTTTGGCAACAATAATTTGCATTGGAATGAAACAAATCTGATTGGCTATTTGTGGCTCCACCCCCTGGAGTGAACCCCAGTCACCCAATGATCAACTATACCAGGTTTGAGGGTTGTGCCATTAACAGTGCAAGAATGGCAGAAATGTAAATATTCCCCTTGAAAATCATTAGGTGAATTTTGATTGGCTTTTATAGGCTCCAACCACTTTTCTGAATAATAACCCTAGTCACCCAACTACCAACTGTGCAAAGTTTGAGAACCCTACCATTAACAGTATAAGAAAAACAAAAGTTTGCTTTCTTAAAACAGAAAGAATTTGCAATAATTCAGGTTGGAGTGAGCTTGAGATGTCTCCCAGTGCATCACTGCTGAAAATATGCAAATTAACCATTGTTACCCTTTGAAGCTAAACACACCTCCAGAACCACTGGAATGCAATGATTTGTCAGCTTGTTAAATTGTACAGAGCCATAATAATCCAACATGCATACAGGCTGGTTTGGATTGTTTGATCCTCATCAGTGCATGGTATGGATTAATTTGGCTCTATGCAGTAGGGCTTGTAACACTGAGAGGTACAGACTACCCAGCAAGCTCAGGGTGACCCAGAACTCATTGGAGTGTGTAAGGGACTACAATGGTCCTAAAAAAACCCTTAATAAGTGTCACGGACGGTTGCGGGGCCGCAGGCGCGTCCTGTAACCGCCCGTGAAGAAAAAGCGATCGCACTCGATTTCTCGGCATCGATTGCGCTTCAAATCGATAAAATCGGGATTGAGTGTGTAGGAGCAGCTAAGTCTTTTCTCAGCAGAGAGATAGCACCAGCCCAACTGCTGGATGGCTCTTTTGATATGCTAATGAGCCTGAGCCTAATCTGCCACAGAGAGTCCCTGGCTTCAAGCTGTGCTGATGGCCCATCCATCAGGTACAGGTGACAAGCGCCATGACAGAAGCAATCTAGTTGGGGGAAAAGCCAGCCCCTCTGGCTCCCTCCCAGCAGGGGAGCTGACACCTAGCTAGCTGCCCCAAACTTCAAAGATCCTTTGCCTGGGAATGACGTGCTATAAATCCCAGAGGTATCTCATATTCCATAAACTGCTATATGTATCATATTTTCTGTGTTGCCAGGCTGGCAGACCCTCCAAACTAACAGAGCATGTAGGGCCCTGTCTGGGGTAGGTTCTGAGAACATCTCAGAACATTCTGAGGTAAAGTGTAACGATTGTGGGATATCTCCGTGTTCAGCGCACAAAGATGTGCGCTGACACTGCGGAGGTCCTCCACAAGCGTGTCAAGATACTAGAACCCAGCTTTTGGTGCAAGCACCAGTAGAGGGAAATTCCTGTCGGCAGAGGGCGCTGGGGAGCGCAGAGGAACCAATCCCTTGCACCTCCACAAATGCCAGACAGGAATTGCACGAAGCGCAGAACGCAATCGCAAGAGAAGCGATTGCGAATGAGAACGAGCAAAGGGACAGGTTGTATGTGTGTGCGCCAATCTAGTCGCCACCCCGCGACCGCGCACACACAACAGCAGGTGCGAAACAGAAACGCAACCGCCAAGAACGGCGATTGCCAGAAGTGACACAAGGCAGATCAGAACAGAATACGAGGATAGCAAAGGCACAGCAAATCATACAATGAGAAGATACGGAAAATAATAAACGCTAGCTAACCGCGAACACCGCACTCATTCGCAACAGTGCACGCGGTTATGTGCGGTCTCCACGTGATAAGCACAATAGAGACAAGCACGCCTAACTAACCATCAACAGACAAACACGAAACAAAGAACGTGAACGCTTGCTTAACGGTTACCTTATCGAGCCTACAGCAAGCGCCCGTATCAGACAAGACAGACAAACGAGAAACAGGAACTAGGCAGAAAGGATCCACCGCTCTTCCGCCAGAGCAAGTGTGATCCAAGCAGGAACACAGATCAGAAAGATCCACAGCCGCTAACGCTAGCGGCTAGTGCGATCTAAACAAGACAGATCAGATGAGGTAGCTGGTAGCAACCGCTGCTCCAGCTTACACTCCAGGAACTAGATCAGAAGGATCCACAGCCGCTACCGCTAGAGGCTAGTGCGATCCAAACAAGACAGAGCGATTCACTATCAACCGCCGCTGGTGACAGCGCAATCGCGACAGACAGGACAGAATAGGCAGTACAAATTATACACAAACTGACTGCACTAACTAGGAATGCAAGGAGCACTCCCCAAGAATTAACTATACTAAGATAGCAGTGGCTGACACTCCAGGTGAGTCCAGCAGGAACAAACCTCTATGAGCAGCGAAGCATTGTGGGACACACATAGTACTTATAGTACACGCCTCCAATGAATGTGGCCAGGCAATTTGCATGACAACGTATGCAAATTCCTCAGCAAGCACAAGCTGCAAAACTGACAGAAGGTCTTCTTTCCAGAGTCCTGCAGCATGCAGACCTGAATAATGATCAAAAGGCTGCCTACCTGCGCAGGCAGCTGAGCGGATCGTTACAGTACCCCCCCCTCTAGGGACGAATTCCAGACGTCTTTCAAAACTGGCGTTACCAAAAAACTCTAACTGAAGACTCATGAAGGTCGGGGCAGCCCGACAAGGTCCAATTCCAGAGTCAGTCCACCCGAAACCGACCTCATCGGAAACAGAAGCCACCGAAACATGCCCATCAGTACTACCAGTCTTAGCGTAACACCCATCAGGACTGTGGATACCAGAGAAAAAGCCATCGACACCCTCCAGACAATACCCACCACCTTCCAAGGAGCGTCCGAAAATACCAAACCTGCCACAATACCTGTTCGAAGTGTCCCTTACAACACAAAAGCCACCGTTGATCTTATCCAGGGGACCAAGCAAAATCTCTCCCGGAATCTCCCAGAACCTTTTGAAGCTCCACAGAGATCCCAAGAGGGCAGAACAATCACCAGGCTCACATGGAGAATTACCAAGAACCCCCATGGAACCAATGACAATTCCGGATTCAGAATTACGAGGACACCCATCAAGATCAAGACTTTCAGGGACCACTTCTGGGCATGCAAGCAGGCAGGCTAAATCAGAGCATGTCTCCACCGAGGAAGCATCTGAGTACGCTGGTAACCGAGGCACCCTTGGGCTTTCTGGGTCACAGAGCACACTGGGGTACACCAGCACAGGAGAAACCTCAGTACATGTCGGGGAACTGCCAACCTCAGAGTCCGGCACGACAAGACCAAAACCAGTACCGGACAGAGAATCATCATGAGTGGAGGTCACAGGCACTGGACTTTCACAAGAAGACTCGGATACAAATTCAGAAATTTCTGTGACAATAATATCATCATTGACTACATATGAGTGAAGCTCCATCAGAGCTGAAAAGGTAGCCAGCAAGGCAGCAATGCCTACGGAAGAGGGTAACACCTCAGAAGGACTTGGGGGGCAGGAGACATCTCCTACAAGTTCTGCACCCTTTGGGAGGAACTCGGAGACCTCCAGAACATCAAACAAGACCTCAGGAACATCATTTTTCAAGTTTTCTCGGAAGGATTCTGAACTATCCATGTTACAGGGCAAAACTGGAACTTTATTTTGTGGACAGGGCAGATGTCCCAGGAATGGTTCCACCATAACCTGAGACTGGATCTCATCATCATGAGGGGAATGTACAGGTATATTTACTGGAACACACACTGACTCCCTAACTTCATTCTTACTGTACCCAGAATTCTGTGTGGCAGTCAAACTAGCTTGTAACTCCAAAACTGCAGAAAAACAGGTGAGTATAGTGGCAATACCTAGACGAGCCTCTAGGGACACTGCAGGAGACTCTAAACAAGGCCATCTTAACTCATCCAGAGTACAGGGTGCAGAATCAGCACTTTCCTCAGAACAAGAAAGGGACTCACAAATGTCAGTGTGATTGGACATCATATTGTTATTCATGGTACAGGGCAGGCTCAGAGAAACTTTCTCTGGACCCAGCAAAGATGTTTCAGAGTCAGATTCGCAAAACCGAAGCGCTGTCTCACTCTTAGATTCGGCTAACAATGTCAAATCCGAGGAGCCAGAACGCAAAACCTGCGAATCCAAGATCGCTTTAGGTTGTGAAACTGACGCTTCCATAGCGCAAATCTCCGCGATCTGCGGAGCAGACTGCAAGGCATCTAGGGTCGAAACACTGGAGCAATTGTCCCCAGGCAATGGGCCCTTACAGGTGTGAACAGGGTGAGACAGAGACTCATCTGCAGAAGAAATAGCGACATCAACAGAATAAACTTTATTAGGCATATTAATTTCACTTTTGATGCTGCATAGTTTAGGAATTTTTCCCATAGCAGGATCATAGATGGAAGATCTTAAAGATCTGTTCTTAGATGACAAGGGATCCCACATATCTTTGAGAAAACTGGCACATTCATGTTGATCACAATCTGCAGGAACATCTGAGAAACAGGCATTACATCGCATAGATTCAAACTTCACGCAATCAGGAGAGAATCTTTCAAGATTCGCACAAGAATTAACCACAGTAGTGCACCCATTCATGTCAGGTCGCACAATATCTAGACTCACATGCTTTACCCCAGAAAGGCAGGTACAATCATCCGATAACGATGTCTCTTTATTGAAGTCAATTGATTGGTGTGTGTGCAATTCATCCAAAATCGTCTGCCACACATAAGTCACTGGATTCACAAAACATTCGTCACACTCATCAGAGTCAATCAAAGCGTACACCGAATCAAGACAAGCATAAAGAATCTCTGCGCTTTTTGCGATGTAAAAATCGCAAAACGCCTTCCAATCAATCTCGAACTCCTCAATTAATGCTCCAATATCCCATGGAGCAAATGGGGGTTCAAACAACTCGGTTTCCAAGAAACCCTCATAAGGGTTGGGGTCAGGAACATGCAAAGACTTTCTTACTCCTTTAATATAGAAAATAATTCTGCCTACCAAAGGATCCACAAATGCCCTTTCTTGGGGTAATGAAACCTGAGACTGAGAAATTTCAGACTTTACAGAAACAATTTTTTTATTTGTAGTTGCTATGGGCAACGGATTTTTCAACTGAGAAGTCTTCCTTTTTTTCCTGCTTTTAGTCCTTGCTGCTTTAGGTGGCTGCTGTTTAGACACAGGGGAATAGTTACTGCATTCATTTTCAAACTGAATGGTTTTGCATGAAGTAGGTAGAGCAGCTGACTCATTAGCAACTACACACTCATACAGGGCAGGTGGCAAGCAAGGCAACTCAAACCAGTAGGAGAATGTAAATGTAAGAAACTGATATAGATTATCATTCCAAGAATTGTCTTGCAAGATTTCATGAGCCCATACAAACAGATCGTCTTTCAAAAGCACATAAGCTAATTGGAGAGCAGACGTGGACGGATCAGTAATTTGAAAAGTAGGATTCAGACAAAATTTTACGCATTCAGAGAGAAAATCCTCTTTCGTCTCTGAATTTAATCTTTTGAAACTCTTAAAGACACAGGAACCATACTCAGCAAAATCGTACAAATCAGAAATTCCCTCTACACTGGGGTTTTGGGTTGGGCTGCTCATAATGTAACGATTGTGGGATATCTCCGTGTTCAGCGCACAAAGATGTGCGCTGACACTGCGGAGGTCCTCCACAAGCGTGTCAAGATACTAGAACCCAGCTTTTGGTGCAAGCACCAGTAGAGGGAAATTCCTGTCGGCAGAGGGCGCTGGGGAGCGCAGAGGAACCAATCCCCTGCACCTCCACAAATGCCAGATAGGAATTGCACGAAGCGCAGAACGCAATTGCAAGAGAAGCGATTGCGAATGAGAACGAGCAAAGGGACAGGTTGTATGTGTGTGCGCCAATCTAGTCACCACCCCGCGACCGCGCACACACAACAGCAGGTGCGAAACAGAAACGCAACCGCCAAGAACGGCGATTGCCAGAAGTGACACAAGGCAGATCAGAACAGAATACGAGGATAGCAAAGGCACAGCAAATCATACAATGAGAAGATACGGAAAATAATAAACGCTAGCTAACCGCGAACACCGCACTCATTCGCAACAGTGCACGCGGTTATGCGCGGTCTCCACGTGATAAGCACAATAGAGACAAGCACGCCTAACTAACCATCAACAGACAAACACGAAACAAAGAACGTGAACGCTTGCTTAACGGTTACCTCATCGAGCCTACAGCAAGCGCCCGTATCAGACAAGACAGACAAACGAGAAACAGGAACTAGGCAGAAAGGATCCACCGCTCTTCCGCCAGAGCAAGTGTGATCCAAGCAGGAACACAGATCAGAAAGATCCACAGCCGCTAACGCTAGCGGCTAGTGCGATCTAAACAAGACAGATCAGATGAGGTAGCTGGTAGCAACCGCTGCTCCAGCTTACACTCCAGGAACTAGATCAGAAGGATCCACAGCCGCTACCGCTAGAGGCTAGTGCGATCCAAACAAGACAGAGCGATTCACTATCAACCGCCGCTGGTGACAGCGCAATCGCGACAGACAGGACAGAATAGGCAGTACAAATTATACACAAACTGACTGCACTAACTAGGAATGCAAGGAGCACTCCCCAAGAATTAACTATACTAAGATAGCAGTGGCTGACACTCCAGGTGAGTCCAGCAGGAACAAACCTCTATGAGCAGCGAAGCATTGTGGGACACACATAGTACTTATAGTACACGCCTCCAATGAATGTGGCCAGGCAATTTGCATGACAACGTATGCAAATTCCTCAGCAAGCACAAGCTGCAAAACTGACAGAAGGTCTTCTTTCCAGAGTCCTGCAGCATGCAGACCTGAATAATGATCAAAAGGCTGCCTACCTGCGCAGGCAGCTGAGCGGATCGTTACATAAAGACTGCCAGTTAGGCAGTTTGAAAGTGCCCTGATGATACCACAGGGGTCCCACCCCTCATGTTTGGTATCAGGCTGCTGGGTACATCGAGGCAGACCTGAAAATATTAGTAAATCTGCCCTGACCTGTACGGTTCTGTGAGGTAGAGCCCATATATGGTTAAGGTATGATTTCTGGTCCCCAGGACAAGGGGAGGACTCATCTCATGTTCTAAGGGGGTGTGTGGGCCCGCCCTCACTCCCTCCTACTGAATCAGGGGCATAAGAATGGCAGAGGACTCAAACTCAGTGTCCTCCACCCTGAAAACATCTTGAACTCATCGGTGCCAGCTTGAGGATATGCTGGCATCCACCTGGTCTGAACTCTGAACTTTGATTGAAACCCAGAACTCTGATTTTTCCCACAAAAAGGACATCTTTCCAGGAACTAAGTATTTTTCTCCCTTCTTTTATTTTTTATACTGGCTATTACTGTTTTAATAATTGTTGATTTTAATAATTGTCTGTATATATTAATTATTTATTTTGCTGTGAATAAACGACTTTATCCAAGTCATTCACTGTCCGCTACCCTGCTTATCAGCACACACAGAACTGATCCCGGGTCTCTGAAGACTGTTTGTTTGTTTGTTGTTGGCTAGACAGAATACCGTGTGTTTAACCGTTTTATTCGCAGGACTAGTCAGTCAGTAAATCGGGTCCACTGGCCCATACCAGTGGTGGTGGCAGATACCCTGGAATCGTGTGTACGTTGTAATTACCAGTATCTCACCGGCTCCCTTCTGGTTTGTCTGCGGCTAATTCTTAGCGGTTCCTGCGCATTGACTGCGACCAGAGTTCGCACGATCTGTGCGCTGGCACCGCTTAGAAGGCCAATTGCGGTCAGCCACTAGGGCTCCTGTGACACTAAGATGTTATGAAAAACAAAAGTTTGCTTTCTTAAAACAGAAACAATTTGCGATAATTTAGGTTGGAGTGAGCTTGAGATGTCTCCCAGTGCATCACTGCTGAATATATGCAAATTAACCATTCTACCCTTAGAAGCTAAACACACCTCCAGTGTAACAGTGTATGGCTGCAGTTTACATTTTCCAGTGAAATTTGTATTTGTCTCTTTTTGGTTATGGGAAAAAAAAGTATCCTATACTTTATTCCAGGTAATGTACTATGTGTGTGCCAAATTTCATTCAAATCCGTTCAGCCGTTTTTGCGTGATCGAGTAACAAACATCCAAACATCCAAACATCCGAACTTTCCCATTTATTATATTAGTAGGATGGTCTGCCAGGGAGGTTTATTAATTGGCTTAAAGTTTTGTATAAAGGTGCTGAAAGCTTCCCGCTTGTCAATGGTTGGGTTGGACAGACCTTTGAGGTTAGATCTGGGGTGCGTCAGGGGTGTCCGTTGAGTCCCCTGCTATATGCTTTTGCCATTGATCCTTTCATAAGAAGGATTGAGGGTGGAGCCTTGTGTGGGGTGCCGTCGGGCATTGCTGGTGTACCTCCTCTCAGAGTTGTGGCTTATGCTGATGCTGTTACTGTGGTGATCTCTGAGCAGGAGGAGGCAGAAGGTCTTTGTGCAGAGATTGCCCGTTACCCATTGGCATCAGGTTCCAAGATCAATCGGGATAAATGTGAGGCTTTCTGGATGGGTAAGGAAAATGAGAGCTTCTTGCTTCCGGTCTCTTTTCCTGTACCAAAGGAAAAGATTAAAATACTTGGCATAGAATTTGGCCCGGGTGACTATGGTCACCAAAATTGGGAAAGCAGACTAAAATGTGCTGAGGCTAAGGTGGTTCGCTGGAAAGGTTGGCAATTGACTTTCAGAGAAAGGATTGACATAATCAAAACGTATCTGATTCCAATTATGTTATATGTCAGTTTTGTCTGTATTTTGCCAGTGTCTCTTCACACAAGGATCTACAGCTTGTTTTTCCAGATGCTCTGGGGAAATAAGATGAACCACGTTAAGAGGAATATTACCTATCGATCAAGGCAGAAGGGTGGCTTAGGGATGGTCAACCCAGTGGTTTTCTTTTCTCTGTTATTTATTAAACATAATCTTGGTAACATGTATGTGGAGGAACTTCCTGGATGGATGGGTATTTTCCAGTCCTGGTTTAAACCTTTTCTCAGGCAATGGGAGAGTGGTGGTTTGGTGAGAAGACTGAGAGCTGGCCCTGATTATCTCCCGGGCCTATGTTGCGCTGTGTCTGAAAACGATGAGGCAATGGGAACTGACAAGGGAGGAGATCATTTCAATCCCTAGGAAAGCCCTGGAGGAGAGAGTGGTTGAAACCTTTTTCCAGGATCCATTGGCCCTGAGAGATTGCTCAAGCCCAATTATTGAGGAGGGTTTGCACTTGCTATGTTCTCCCAGGATTCCTAACAAATTCAGGGATTTGGCTTGGCTTTCCTTTCATGGCAGACTTTTTGTTAGAGGAAATTTGAAGTTCATTGGGGATAGGGATCGTGGTTGTCAGCATGAGGAGTGTGGTGGTGTGGAGGAGACCATGGACCATTTCCTGGTGGACTGTTCCTTTAAGAAAGAAGTATACAAACAGGTGGGCAGGGCTTTAGGTATTCCTTTCCTTGAGCGGCTTAATTATGCGGAGTGGACATATGGAGCATTCAATAACCGGGGGTCATTTAATTTGGACACTTTATTTTTAGTTAGCCTAGTGATTCGGTATTACACTTGGAATGCACGGTGTCAAATTGCGATACATCAGAAAGTCCTCCCTTTCCAGGTGGTGGTGCATGGCATTATTGGTGAGGTTGGGAAAATTCGGGGTCTTGAGGAGGCAAGGTTGAGTCGGGGGGAATGGTGTCTGCTTTGGCGGAACATCAAGCCTCCATGACTTGGCCAGACCTTCTCTTTGGTGAGCTTTCTTTCTCTTTTCACTTAGCTAGATGACTAAAATTGAGGAATGGTTTGCAAGCATAAGGAGGAGTAAGATTGCCTAGTCTTTCTTGCTGTAATATGTAAATAGTGTGCAGTGTTTTTGTAGTATAGTGTATATAGTAGGCCAAAGTGGAATGATTTATGTTGAAGTTTTCGGTTTTCAGATATGGACTTGATATGGACTGAATAATGTATATATATTGAAGCCAAAGTGGCATGATTTGAAGTGACTCTGTAACAAAAATTACAACGTTTTTTCTACCATCCTACAAGTTCCTAAACCTATTCTAATCTGTTCTGGCTCACTGCAGCACTTTGTACTATCACGGTCTCTGTAATAAATCAATGTATCTTTCCCCTGTCAGACTTGTCGGCCTGTGTCTGGAAGGCTGCCAACTCTTCCGTGCTGGTCTGTTCCTCTATGCACACTCCAGTGTGTGTTTTATTTACATAAGCCAGCAGCTTCTCTGCTATCTTATCAGTGATAGAAGAGAGCTGGATAAAAATCCTCCTCTGTTAGGCTGTGAAAGTAGCTGGCTGACACATACTGAGGAATTACAAACACAGGCACAGGCAGAGCTGTCTGCAGGAAGCCTGTAATGTTCAGTGCATGAGAGAAGAAGGGGACAGAAGGTAAACACACAAATGATCTTTTGAGATTCAAAAGGAAAGCTGTATACAGCCTGCTTGTGTATGGATGTATTTTCTATGTGTGGACATATTGTACATCAATCTACTTCCTGTTTTGGTGGCCATTTTGTTTGTTTATAAACAAACTTTTTAAAACTGTTTTTGACTACTTTTAATGCGGCGGGGAGCGGCGAAATTGTGACAGAGGGTAATAGGAGATGTCCCCTAACACACTGTTATGTTTACTTTTGTGCGATTTTAACAATACAGATTCTCTTTAAGTTGTTTTTGGGTTTCAGTTCTTTTTCAAGTATGGACTTATTATGGTCTTAAAGCGGTTAGCCTAATGTTTTGTTATTTATTTACTTGGTTATATTTATAATTTTTGTATATACAGTGGTGTGATAAACTATTTGCCCCCTTCCTGATTTCTTATTCTTTTGCATGTTTGTCACACTTAAATGTTTCTGCTCATCAAAAACCGTTAACTATTAGTCAAAGATAACATAATTGAACACAAAATGCAGTTTTAAATGATGGTTTTTATTATTTAGTGAGGCAAAAAACTCAAAACCTACATGGCCCTGTGTGAAAATGAAATTGCCCCCTGAACCTAATAACTGCTTGGGCCACCCTTAGCAGCAATAACTGCAATCAAGCGTTTGCGATAACTTGCCATGAGTCTTTTACAGCACTCTGGATGAATTTTGGCACACTCATCTTTGCAGAGTTGTTGTAATTCAGCTTTATTTGAGGGTTTTCTAGCATGAACCGCCTTTTTAAGGTCATGCCACAACATCTCAATAGGATTCAGGACAGGACTTTGACTAGGCCACTCCAAAGTCTTCATTTTGTTTTTCTTCAGCCATTCAGAGGTGGATTTGCTGGTGTGTTTTGGGTCATTATCCTGCTGCAGCAAACAAGATCGCTTCAGCTTGAGTTGACGAACAGATGGCCGGACATTCTTCTTCAGGATTTTTTGGTAGACAGCAGAATTCATGGTTCCATCTATCACAGCAAGCCTTCCAGGTCCTGAAGCAGCAAAACAACCCCAGACCATCACACTACCACCACCATATTTTACTGTTGGTATGATGTTCTTTTGTTGAAATGCTGTGTTACTTCTACGCCAGATGTAATGGGACACGCACCTTCCAAAAAGTTCAACTTTTGTCTTGTCGGTCCACAAGGTATTTTTCCAAAATTCTTGGCAATCATTAAGATGTTTTTTAGCAAAATTGAGACGAGCCTTAATGTTCTTTTTGCTTAAAAGTGGTTTGCGCCTTGGATATCTGCCATGCAGGCCGTTTTTGCCCAGTCTCTTTCTTATGGTGGAGTCGTGAACACTGACCTTAATTGAGGCAAGTGAGGCCTGCAGTTCTTTAGATGTTGTCCTGGGGTCTTTTGTGGCCTCTCGGATGAGTTTTCTCTGCGCTCTTGGGGTAATTTTGGTCGGCTGGCCACTCCTGGGAAGGTTCATCACTGTTCCATGTTTTTGCCATTTGTGGATAATGGCTCTCACTGTGGTTTGCTGGAGTCCCAAAGCTTTAGAAATGGATTTATAACCTTTACCAGACTGATAGATCTCAATTACAGTACTTTTGTTCTCATTTGTTCCTGAATTTCTTTGGATTTTGGCATGATGTCTAGCTTTTGAAGTGCTTTTGGTCTACTTCTCTGTGTCAGATAGCTCCTATTTAAGTGATTTCTTGATTGAAACAGGTGTGGCAGTAATCAGGCCTGGGGGTGACTACAGAAATTGAACTCAGGTGTGATAAACCACAGTTAAGTTATTTTTTAACAAGGGGGGCAATCACTTTTTCACACAAGGCCATGTAGATTTGGAGTTTTTTTTCTCACTAAATAATAAAACCCATCATTTAAAACTGCATTTTGTGTTCAATTATGTTATCTTTGACTAATAGTTAACGGTTTTTGATGAGCAGAAACATTTAAGTGCGACAAATATGCAAAAAAATAATAAATCAGGAAGGGGGCAAATAGTTTATCACACCACTGTATGTTGCAGTATTTTTAATAAAAGAGTTACAATACATTGCCTGCTGCCAGTGCCACACGTCACTCCTCCTCCTCCTGCTGTCTTTATCCTCCTGCTGTCAGTGCTCCCATCGCCAAAGTCCACACAATACATTGCCTGCTGCCAGTGCCACACGTCACTCCTCCTCCTCCTGCTGTCTTTATCCTCCTGCTGTCTGTGGTCCCACCGCCAGGGTCCACACAATACATTGCCTGCTGCCAGTGCCACATGTCACTCCTCCTCCTCCTGCTGTCTTTATTCTCCTTCTGTCAGTGGTCCCACCGCCAGGGTCCACACAATACATTGCCTGCTGCCAGTGCCACACATGACACGTCACTCCTCCTGCTGTATTTATCCTCCTACTGTCTGTGGTCCAACCGCCAGGGTCCACCCCACACAATACATTGCCTGCTGCCACAGTGCCACACGTCACTCCTCCTCCTGCTGCTGCTGTATTTATCCTCCTGCTGTCTGTGGTCCAACCGCCAGGGTCCACTCCCCACAATACATTGCCTGCTGCCAGTGCCACACGTTTAATCCTCCTCCTCCTGCTGTATTTATCCTCCTGCTGTCTGTGGTCCCACTACCAGGGTCCACACGATACATTGCGTGCTGCCAGTGCCACACGTGACACCTCACTCCTCTTGCTGTATTTATCCTCCTGCTGTCTGTGGTCCAACCGCCAGGGTCCACTCCACACAATACATTGCCTGCTGCCACAGTGCCACACTTCACTCCTCCTGCTGCTGCTGCTGTATTTATCCTCCTGCTGTCTGTGGTCCAACCGCCAGGGTCCACTCCACACAATACATTGCCTGCTGCCAGTGCCACACGTTTAATCCTCCTCCTCCTGCTGTATTTATCCTCCTGCTGCCTGTGGTCCCACCACCAGGGTCCACACGATACATTGCGTGCTGCCAGTGCCAAACGTGACACCTCACTCCTCTTGCTGTATTTATCCTCCTGCTGTCTGTGGTCCAACCGCCAGGGTCCACTTCACACAATACATTGCCTGCTGCCACAGTGCCACACGTCACTCCTGCTGCTGCTGCTGTATTTATCCTCCTGCTGTCTGTGGTCCAACCGCCAGGGTCCACTTCACTCAATACATTGCCTGCTGCCAGTGCCACACGTCACTCCCCCTCCTCCTGCTGTCAATTTCCTCCTGCTGTCAGTGGTCCCACCGCCAGGGTCCACACAATACATTGCCTGCTGCCAGTGCCACACGTCACTACTCCTCCTGCTGTATTTATCCTCCTGCTGTCAGTGGTCCACCGCCAGGGTCCACACAATACATTGCCTGCTGCCAGTGCCACACGTCACTCCTCCTCCTCCTGCTGTCTTTATCCTCCTGCAGTCTGTGGTCCCACTGCCAGGTTCCACACAATACATTGACTGCTGCCAATGCCATACGTCACTTTTTTTGTTTTGTTTTTTAATTACACCTATTTCAATGTGATTTCCCTTTTAAAAAAACAAAAATGCATCCGAATTCCCGAACACGAACTTTTACCGAATGTTGTTACCGACACCCGAACCGAATCCGAACCGAATTTCGTGGGCGAATCCGAATCCGAATGTCCTGCGGACCCGAATTCGAATGTACCCGAATCAAATTTTGGTACAGCTGAGTATGCCTGGTACCACGGCTGTAAATAAACACCAAGAGCAGGAGGTTCCGAACAGCAGTCGTGAAGCCCACATTGTGCCCGCCCAATACACAACTGGGACAGCACAGTTTTCAACCGAGACACCTAAGAATTATTTTTTTTACAAAAAATTTAGCTATTGCGGTGGCGTAATAGCTATTGGCGCATGGCATCAGCGCATAATTCTGTGGTCCCTGGGGGTGGGAACACAGACAGCAGGAGGTTAAATTCAGCAGCAGCAGGAGGAGGAGATGGAGTGGCGCACGGCATCAGCGCATAAGTCTGTGGACCCTGGCAGTGGGAACACAGACAGCAGGAGGTTAAGTGCAGCAGCAGGAGAAGGAGGAGGAGTGACGTTTGGCAGCAGGCAATGTAACGGGGCCATGGTACCTAGTGTTGGTACCACAGCTGTAAATAAACACTAAGAGCAGGAGGTTCTGGACAGCAGTCGTGAAGCCCACATTGTGCCCAATGCAGAACTGGGACAGCACAGTTTTCAACCCAGACACCTCCGATTTTTTTTTTTTTACAACCAAATGTAGCTATTATAGTGGCGTAATAGCTATTGGCGCATGGCATCAGCGCATAATTCTGTGGACCCTGGCGGTGGGAACACAGACAGCAGGAGGTTAATTGCAGCAGCAGGAGGAGGAGGAGCAGTGGTGACATGTGGCAGCAGGCAATGGTACCTAGCGTTGGTACCACGGCTGTAAATAAACACCATACAGCAGGAGGTTCCGGACAGCAGTCGTGAAGCCCACATTGTGCCCAATGCACAACTGGGACAGCACAGTTTTCAACCCAGACACCTCAGAATTTATTTTTATTTTTTTACAAAAAATTTAGCTATTGTAGTGGCGTAATAGCTAGTGGCGCATGGCATCAGCGCATATTTCTGTGGACCCTGGCGGTGGGAACACAGAGAGCAGGAGGTTAAATCTAGCAGCAGCAGCAGGAGTAGGAGGAGGAGTGACTTTTGGCAGCAAGCAATGTAACGGGGCCGTGGTACCTAGCGTTGGTACCACAGCACCTAAAGGAAAACCAGGCCAAAGTAGCAGTGGACTGAAGGTTGATGTTGTCAGTGGACTGGTCACAATAATTCCCAGCCAGGCACCTCATGTCCTCCTGTCGCCGACAACAGGGGCCTGGAACGTTCCTTCAATCTAGGCCTGGTTGACCTTCAGGAATGTCAGTCTGTCCACGGACTCTGTGGACAAACGAGAGCGCTTCTCGGTGACCACGCCTCCGGCCACACTGAAGCACCACTTAGACAGCACACTGGAAGGGGGGTAAGAAAGGAATTCCAGGGCGTACTGCACCAGCTCACTCCAGATCTGCAAGCGCTCGACCCAGTACTCCAAGGGGTCCAGAGGCTCCTCGCTGCCGGGTCAAGCCCGCTGAAGGACCCCATGTAGTTGGCCACCATCCGGGTCAGGCACTGGCTGTGACTTTGAGAGGAGGAGGATGCTGCACGCACCTCCTCTCTTGGCTGCTCTACCGTCATGTACAGCGCCTTAGTCAATGACAGCAGGTCTCCTGGGCACCTGACGCTGCTGCTGGCCGCAGGCACCGGCTGCTGTGCTGGCTGGACAGGGACAGAAGGGGTGGAAGGCTGGGGGAAGGCTTCATCCAGTCGCCGAACAAGGAGCTGCTGCAACTCCCTTGTTCGCTGCTCACGGTCTCCAGCAGGCAGGAACTGAGCCACCTTCCCCTTCAGCCGTGGGTCCAGAACATGCTGATGCAGGCGTACTCCCGAGCTTGCATCTGCTTGACCATGGGGTCTGTGCGCAGGCAGCGCAGCATGTGCGCTGCCATGGGGAACAGGGTGGTCCGTCCAGCAGAGACATCAGGGTCAGCGTCCGCAACGCTGTCCTCCTCCTCCTCTGGCCCCTGAGCCTCTTCATACTCTCTCCACCCTCGCACCACTGCTGCTGCGCTATGCTGTTACCCCTCAGCAGCAACATCCAGGACCTCCAACTCCTCTTCCTCCTCCAACACCTCAAAATCCTGCGCAGAGGTGGACTGCGCAGGTGGCTGCTGTTCCAGCTGGATTAGGGCCTCCTCTCCCACATCAACCAGATCACAAAGTGCCCTGTCCAGCAGACCAACAAAGGGCACCCATTGGCAGAGGGATGCCTGCTCCTTGCTCACCAGGTTGGTTCCCTGCAGGAAGGGAGCCAAAACCAAGCAGACCTGCTGCATCTACCCCCACTGTGCGTTGGAGAGGAGCTGGAGTTTGGTGGTGCCAGCGAGAGTGCCATCAACGATGTGGTGGTTGACAGCCCTCCTCTGCTCAACCAGCCACTCCAACATCGCCAGGGTGGAGTTCCAGCGAGTTGGCACATCGATGATTAGCCGATGTTGTGGCAGGCCCTCGCGCTGCTGCATGTCAGCCAGGTTTGCAGCGGCAGCTGCTGAGCAGTGGAAAGTGCGCACGATTTTCCTTGCCGCTTCCAAAAGATTGTCCATCCCCTGGTAGGTGCGCAGGAACTTCTGCACCACCAGGTTCAAGACGTGGGCCAAGCAGGGGACGTGGGTCCAGTGTCCCCTGTTGATGGCAGACAGCAGGTTGGCCGCATTGCCGGACACCACCATCCCGACTCTGAGTCCTCTGGGGGTCTGCCAGACCACCATGTCTTCTCCTGCTCCCTGAGTCTGAGAAGGACGTTGGGTCTTCCCAGTTGGGTCTTCCCAAGGCGTACCATCAGTTGGGTCTTCCCAAGGCTTACCATCTCCAGCAGCGCTTGGCAGTGGCGGGCCTTCACGCTGCTGCTGAGGCGGGTCCACTTGGTGGCGGGAGCTGCTGCTTCTCCCCTGACCCCGCGTGGGGGCACCAGATAGTGGGTGACTGGTGCTGCTGCTGTTGATGCGCCCGAGGATGGATCTGCTGCTTCCTCGCTGGCACATTCCACCAGGCTGACCTAGTGGGCCATGAAGGACAGGTAGCGGTCTGTCCCAAAACGGCTGCTCCATAAATCCATGGTTATGTGGATCTGCTCACTCATGGTGTGATCGAGCGAGCGGCCCACATTCGCCATAGTGAAATGATAGAGTGCTAGGATCGCCGTGCGGGAGAAGTAGTGGCGGCTGGGGACATGCCACTCCAGGATCCCAAACTGCAGCAGCGCTCTCATGTCACTCCCCTCCAGCACAAATGAGTATGGCAGGAGCTGGGAGCACATGGCCCAGGCAAGCAACCCATTCAGCACCCGGATGCGCCTGTTGGTGGGAGGCAGCACCTTGGTCACACCGGGAAATGACTCACTGAGAAGGGTCTGGCGGCGTTTGCCTGCATGGGCGGAAGACGAGGTGCTGAGGAGCTTTTTTGCCTTTGGAGGGTTGTTTTTTCTGGGAGGAGCTTTGGTGCAGGTGGTGGTGGTAGCAGCTGAAGCAGCAGGCTGTGGCTCCAGCCTTTCACGCCCTGTGCTGGCCGCCATGCTGCATCCACGCCTCTGTGCCAGAGGTGCCTCCTCCTCCGATGATGAGCTGCCTTCAACCAACTGTGCTGGTGGTGGCACATAGGGACGATCCAGCACATCATCATCATCATCCCCAAACATTTCCTCTGAGCCCGCCTCAACCAACTCCTCTGCCCCAACATCCCCTGCATCACGCTCCTCCTCCTCCTCAGCAAAATCAGGATGTTGTTCTGCGCCAACAACAAACTTCTCCAGCTCAAACTCCTCCTCCTCCTTGCATGCCCCCATCATCACCTCCTCAAACTGCTCCACAACATCCCTCAAAACGCTTGCAGTCCCTGGGGTGAAGAGCGAGCTCAGTGAGGGCAGGCTGGTCACTGGGGTCAACGTGACCTCAGGCGGTGGTGGAGGCCTGCTGCGGACCGGAGTGCTGGTGGTGGTGGCACTGGTCTCACTGGCACTGGAGGTCTGGCTGGAAACGGTGGCTTGCTGCTCCGCCGTCATTTCCACCACAGCCTGTGCAGGGGTCTAGTCCTGGGAAAAAAGGTGAGTGGACTAACCCCAAAAATTGCGCCGAAAAATGGGCGTGGTCACACAGCAGAACGTGGGCGTGGTCATGGGTGGGGCTAGATATACATGACTTTAGCAGTGGTGTAAAAGGTCTGCTGGGGAAGTTTCAGCTCTGCCGTAGTGTATCCCTCAAAAATAGATGTAATCTGACAGTTTTTCACCAAAAATACACATAATCTGGCAGAGGTTCCTCCAAAATACAGATAATATGGCAGAGGTTCCCCAAAACAGACATAATCTGGCAACAGCAGTTTCCCCAACATACACATAATCTGGTACCAGTTCCCCAAAATAGGTGTAATCTGGCAGCAGACCACCCAAAATACATGTAATCTGGCAGCAGTGGTCCCCCCAACATACCCATAATCTGGCAGCTGTTTCCCAAAATACACTTAATCTGTCAGCAGCGGTTCCCCAAAAATACAGATAATCTGACAGCAGTTCCCCCAAAATAGGTACCCCCAGTATAGGTAGCCAGGTCTATAGGTGTCCCCAGTGAAAGTAGCCAGGTCTATAAGTGTTCCCAGTATAAGTAAATAGTTCTATGGGTGTTCACAGTATAAGTAGCCATGTGTATAGATGTCCCCAGAATAGGTAGCCAGATCTATTGGTGTCCCCAGAATAGTTTGCCAGATGTAGAATGTCCCCAGAATTGGTAGCCAGATCTACTGGTATCCCCAGAATAGGTAGCCAGGTATATAGATGTCCCCTGAATAGGTAACCAGGTATCTAGATGTCCCCAGAATAGGTAGCCAGGACTTTAGGTGTCCCTCAACAGGAGGGGAGGCAGCGCAGTGAAGGGGGAGCAGCGGACACGGGGAAGGGGGGCCATCTCCCACCCTTCCCTCACCTTGGGGGTTTCCCTTGCTCTCTTCCCCCTCCAGAATTAAGCTTTGCGGGCAGCAGGCAGTGGGCAGGGACTTACCCTGGTCTTCTTCCAGGCGCGAGAGGGCACTCTGCGTGCCGCTAGACTGGTCTAGACCAGAGCAGCAGCACGCATAGCTCTCTCCCACGCTTGGAACGAGGAGACTGCCAGCTGTGCACAAAGTTTAATTCTGAAAGGGGGAAGTGAGCAAGGGGAGCCCCATGGTGAGGGAAGGGGGGGAGATGGCCCCCCCTTCCCCGCTGCTCCCTGTTCATTGCACTGCCTCCCCTACACATGCTAGGTTGGACGACATCCACGGTCAACGTTGTCCACCCACATTCACGCAGGACTCAATTCCTGACTCACCCCAACCCCGATTCACCCCCACACACACACACACCACACCACGAAAAAGAAAAAAACATATATATTTGTATATATATTAATTACAAATAAGTTCAACATTAATTGTAAAGTGGGAGATCTCCAAAAAGTAACACGTAGAACAGTAGAACAAAATTACTTAACATGCAGAGAATCAAATAGTGCTTATAAACAAATAGACAGACAAGTGACAGCACTTATGGATGCATCTGAATTGTAAGCCAACCAAGGCCCCCACCCCCTTTGCCTGTAGTGAATGCTAGGTGTGTATTTTAGTCCAGTAGTTATTGGAGCTCTGCACATCAATGCAAACAAACCATTCAGTTATATGTTTTTGTTTGAAAGCACTGCCATATCTCCTGCAGTGCTTATAAACAGTAAACACAGTCCTTTAGAAAACAGACCATAAACCCGAATACCGGCGCCCTTGCTTTTCATGCTGAACTTTTCTAGATTTAGGGTCATCTGCACTGCGATGTGTGGTCAGCCATTTTGTAACATAGGGTAAAGGATCCCATTCATCCGCAGGAGGACCAAGGAGACTAATAAACAAAAGCGAAGATAAGCGTTCAATCCCAAGCATATTCCTAATGGGTGTCATCACTAAATTCATCGTACTGAAGCCCCTCTCACAATCACCGGATGTCACTGGAAGGCTGTTCACTGCTGTCATCATTGGTTTTAGACTATCAGGAACCTCTGCACCACCATTATCAATGAAGTCTCTGAAACCTTCACAAATGGATGCATAGTGGATGCGGAATCTCTTACACAGTTGTTCCAGCTTTTTTTCTCCTTCAGTCCAAGGGCTTTCCACATTTATTGGCCAGCGTTGGCAATTCAGTATGTCAAGTTCAGAGACCAGAGTTTTAAATTCATCGGACTGTGATGAATTTGAAGGTCTGTTGCTTGCAGTTGAGGTATATAGTCTGGAACGTAAATTATCCACTAAAGACTGGTAAAATTGCGGGAGATTTATCTTTCTTTGGCCTTTGGTGCTTTCTGTATTGATGGTAACACCTTTGAAATTCCCTTGCTCTACAGATTCAAGTGCTTCTTTCAGGTGTTTGCCAGGCTTCTCTTTCAACTTTTCAATTGCACAAACTGACCTATTGATGAGCTGGTAGGCTCGTGGCAGTGTGATGTCATCACGTTGTAGGGCTTCAGATAAGATTCCCAATTCATAGACAGCATCTGCAACCCCTGCAAGGTTTAACAAATATTCTGCTGATGTCAGGATCTTGTTAAGGCCACTAAATACACATTTCTGCTTACTGTTATGAGCAGAACTTGAGCTTGCTTGTATGAAATGGCTGTGTAATGCAGGATATGACTCCCAAACTGCCCGTATAGCTCTTTGGCTGGAAGCAACCCACCGAACTGTAAAAAACCTTTCCAATTTTAAGAATTTGCATTTCTAATTCTTTTGCACATTTAGAGAGCTCGGATAGATTTTTTGGGGACTGGTGATACACACTATTAGAGTTGAGCTGAAATTTTCGTAATTTCGCATTACTAAAATTACGCATGCGAAATTTGCGATTACGATGCGAAATTACAGTAGCGTAATTGCCATTAAAATCGTAATTGAAAATACCGTAAGCGTAATTTTCAACGCGTAATTTCGCGTTTCGTTCATGCCGTAATTTCGCATTAAACGCTACCGTAATTTCGCGTTAAACCGTAACGCTCCGTATAATATAAAAAAGCCGCCGACTTTAAGGGTTAATAGCAAAGCCCCCTTAAATGCTAAGAGCCTCAAATTTGGAGAGTATATTAAGGAGATCAGGAGGAATAAGAGGAAAAAAAATTTTTTCAAAAAGACCTTATAGTTTTTGAGAAAATCGATGTTAAAGTTTCAAAGGAAAAATGTAAACATTTAAAAACCAGCCGACTTTAACGGTTAATAGCAAAGCCTGCTTAAAGTTTAGGAACACCAAATTCCCAGGGTATATTAAGGGCATCAGTGGGAATAAGAGCAAACATTTTTTTTTTCAAAAAGACCTTATAGTTTTTGAGAAAATCGATTTTTAAGTTTCAAGGGCGAAAATGTCTTTTAAATGCAGAAAATGTCAGTTTTTTTTGCACAGGTAAAAATAGTGTATTATTTTCATAGATTCCCCCAAGTGGGAAGAGTTTTACTTACTTCGTTCTGAGTGTGGGAAATATAAAAAAAAAACGACGTGGGGTCCCCCCTCCCAGACCTCTTTAACCCCTTGTCCCCCATGCAGGCTGGGATAGCCAGAATGCGGAGCACCGGCCGCGTGGGGCTCCGCACCCTGACTATACCAGCCCGCATGGTCCATGGATTGGGGGGGCTCGGAAGGGGAGGGGCAGCCAAGCTTTCCCCTCCCCCTCCGAGCCCTTGTCTAATCCAAGGACAAGGGGCTCTTCTCCACCTCCGATGGGCGGTGGAGGTGGAGGCCGCGATTTCCTGGGGGGGGGGGTTGGGGTTCATGGTGGAATCTGGGAGTCCCCTTTAAAAAGGGGTCCCCCAGATGCCCACCCCCCCTCCCAGGAGAAATGAGTATAGAGGTACTTGTACCCCTTACCCATTTCCTTTAAGAGTTAAAAGTAAATAAACACACAAACACTTAGAAAAAGTATTTTAATTGAACAAAAAACATAACCACGAAAAAAGTCCTTTAATATTCTTAATTAACCATTAATACTTACCTGTCCCTTTAAATAAATGATCCCTCGAAATAGCCTCGGAAATGTTCTATCAGTTACAATGTAACAAAGTTATTACAATGTAACAACTTTGTTACATTGTAACTACACCGCACCCGACGTCACTCGCCGCCGCCGCATACGCGTCTGCGCTGCACGGACCTGACAGAGCTCTGAGCTATACTCTAAAGCATCTTTGTATTTTGGCTCCAAGGAGCCCCATTGGTCCTTAGCAGGACGCTAAGTCCCCGCAGCTCCCGCTGTCCACCCCGCCCACATCTGTCACCCACATGTGGGTGACATGTGGGTGACATGTGGGAGAGGCGGGGAGGGCAGCGGAGCTGGCGG
The DNA here is from genome assembly GCF_040937935.1 of Hyperolius riggenbachi. NCBI lineage: Eukaryota > Metazoa > Chordata > Amphibia > Anura > Hyperoliidae > Hyperolius > Hyperolius riggenbachi. The sequence continues at coordinate 174,513,339 of NC_090655.1, forward strand.
GGACTTAGCGTCCTGCACGGACCCGACAGAGCTCTGAGCTATATAGCTCAGAGCTCTCTAAAGCATCTTTGTATTTGGGCTCCAAGGAGCCCCATTGGTCCTTAGCAGACCAATGGGGTTCCTTCTGATTTGAAGGAACCCCATTGGTCTGCTAAGGACCAATGGGGCTCCTTGGAGCGAAAATACAAAGATGCTTTAGAGAGCTCCGTGCAGCGCAGACGCGTATGCGGCGGCGGCGAGTGACGTCGGGTGCGGCGTAGTTACAATGTAACAAAGTTGTTACATTGTAATAACTTTGTTACATTGTAACTGATAGAACATTTCCGAGGCTATTTAGAGGGATCATTTATTTAAGGGAACAGGTAAGTATTAATGGTTAATTAGGAATATTAAAGGACTTTTTTCGTGGTTATGTTTTTTGTTCAATTAAAATACTTTTTTTAAGTGTTTGTGTGTTTATTTACTTTTAACTCTTAAAGGAAATGGGTAAGGGGTACAAGTACCTCTATACTCATTTCTCCTGGGAGGGGGGGTGGGCATCTGGGGGACCCCTTTTTAAAGGGGACTCCCAGATTCCACCATGAACCCCCCCCCCCCCCAGGAAATCGCGGCCTCCACCTCCACCGCCCATCGGAGGTGGAGAAGAGCCCCTTGTCCTTGGATTGGACAAGGGCTCGGAGGGGGAGGGGAAAGCTTGGCTGCCCCTCCCCTTCCGAGACCCCCCAATCCATGGACCATGCAGGCTGGTATAGTCAGGGTGTGGAGCCCCACGCGGCCGGTGCTCTGCATTCTGGCTATCCCAGCCTGCATGGGGGACAAGGGGTTAAAGAGGTCTGGGAGGGGGGACCCCACGTCGTTTTTTTTTATATTTCCCACACTCAGAACGAAGTAAGTAAAACTCTTCCCACTTGGGGGAATCTATGAAAATAATACACTATTGTTACCTGTGCAAAAAAACCTGACATTTTCTGCATTTAAAAGACATTTTCGCCCTTGAAACTTAAAAATCGATTTTCCCAAAAACTATAAGGTCTTTTTGAAAAAAAATGTTTCCTCTTATTTCCACTGATCCCCTTAATATACCCTGGGAATTTGGTGTTCCTAAACCTTAAGCAGGCTTTGCTATTAACCATTAAAGTCGGCGGGTTTTTAAATGTTTACATTTTTCCTTTGAAACTTTAACATCGATTTTCTCAAAAACTATAAGGTCTTTTTGAAAAAAAAAATTTTCCTCTTATTCCTTCTGATCTCCTTAATATATTCTCCAAATTTGAGGCTCTTAGCATTTAAGGGGGCTTTGCTATTAACCCTTAAAGTCGGCGGCTACCTAACATTGATCCATGCGTCAACTTTTCCGCTTCGGGAGCATGGCCATACGCATTAATTTCGTAATACCCGTTGCAATGCGAAAATTACGCGAAAATTACGCTTACGCGAAATTTCGCGAAATCCTTCTTCATTACGATTATGTACTTACGGCCATAAACGTAATTACACTAATTACGCGAAATTTTGCGAAATCGTAATTACGCCATTACGCTCATCTCTACACACTATACAACTTCTCAAAAAAAGAGGTTACATGGTGAAGACCAGGAATAGCATCAACTGTATCTGCAATGCACAATTCAAGCCTATGACACAAGCAGTGCCATTTCACAATCCGTGGATATTTTTCACGGAGTCGTTCTAGAACACCCGACTTTCTTCCAAGCATTACGCTTGCACCATCACTACAAACCCCAATCAGGTTTTCAGCAAGAAAGTCATTATTGAACCCATGTTTAGAAAGACAAGCTAGAAGAGTGACTTCAATAGACTGGGCATCAGTTTGAGGCAAATGAAGTAAATCAAGAAAAAAAGTGACTGGCTCAATTTCGTTAATAGTGGTACAAATATAAACAATTAACACTGACTGTGAAGCTACTGTAGTAGATTCATCAATAAACAATGACATTTTTGGAGCCTGATCAATAATTTTCTTGCATAGCCTTTTCCTCATTTCACTGGCAATGCAATCTATTATTTGCGCACCTGTATATTCGCTATGAAGAATACATCCCACATCTGTACCATTTGCAGCTTGCAAGCTAACAAGATCATGGAAGTCTGTGTACGGGCGATTATTTTTTGCACAATAGTAGGCAATGCGAAACACTTTAGAGGTGGATGCAAATTTCTGCTTTTGCTGTTCTTCAATATTGGATTGCAGTATCTGCTTTTTAGATACAGCTTGAATATCTATTGCCTTTATGTGTGATTCCGAAACCTTGTGCCTATGTATTTTCTTCCGCAGTGAGGTCAGCATGTCTTTTTTGTTCTTTCCATGTGCAGAAATCGTACCAGTGCTCCATTCTTTTGAAATAGACAGACCCTGTCCAACAGACACTCCAAGGTGTTTAACCTCACGACATACATTGCATCCCAAAAGGCCCTTTTCTAGAAATAGCCAAGGGTACTTTATTTTAACCTCTAGCCAGTGATTGTGGTCCCAACATTCTGGTAGAAGAATTCTCTCACTAACATCAGCAGCTGGTTCTTCAGCCAAATCACTAGTAATTAAGTCCAAACTACTGACTGGTAGGATTTCTGATACTGGGTCATCTTGCTGAAGCAGAGGTTCACTCTGAGATGAGCAACTTGCAGACTCAGGCTCAGCGTGTGATTTGTTAGTAGAAGCCTTTGAAAAAAAGTCGGTAATATTTCGCTTTCGTTTGTTCATTTCTGCAGAATACCAAAAAAAGCCTGAATTTAAAAACAATACACTAACTTATGTGCAAAATAGTATGAGTCTACTATGGCAGTATTGTCAATATACTTAGATGCCTTTTTTTTCACATGTTGGTGAACTGAACATACAGTGGCTTGCAAAAGTATTCGGCCCCCTTGAAGTTTTCCACATTTTGTAATATTACTGCCACAAACATGAATCAATTTTATTGGAATTTCACATGAAAGACCAATACAAAGTGGTGTACACGTGAGAAGTGGAACGAAAATCATACATGATTCCAAACATTTTTTACAAATCAATAACCGCAAAGTGGGGTGTGCGTAATTATTCAGCCCCCTGGGTCAATACTTTGTAGAACCACCTTTTGCTGCAATTACAGCTGCCAGTCTTTTAGGGTATGTCTCTACCAGCTTTGCACATCTAGAGACTGAAATCCTTGCCCATTCTTCTTTGCAAAACAGCTCCAGATCAGTCAGATTAGATGGACAGCGTTTGTGAACAGCAGTTTTCAGATCTTGCCACAGATTCTCGATTGGATTTAGATCTGGACTTTGACTGGGCCATTCTAACACATGGATATGTTTTGTTTTAAACCATTCCATTGTTAGGGTCGTTGTCCTGCTGGAAGGTAAACCTCCGCCCCAATCGTAAGTCTTTTGCAGACTCCAAGAGTTTTTCTTCCAAGATTGCCCTGTATTTGGCTCCATCCATCTTCCCATCAATTCTGACCAGCTTCCCTGTCCCTGCTGAAGAGAAGCACCCCCAGAGCATGATGCTGCCACCACCATATTTGACAGTGGGTATGGTGTGTTCAGAGTGATGTGCAGTGTTTTCCGCCACACATAGCGTTTTGCATTTTGGCCAAAAAGTTCCAATTTGGTCTCATCTGACCAAAGCATCTTCTTCCACATGTTTGCTATGTCCCCCACATGGCTTGTGGCAAACTACAAACGGCACTTTTTATGCTTTTCTGTTAATAATGACTTTCTTCTTGCCACTCTTCCATAAAGGCCAACTTTGTGCAGTGCCTGACTAATAGTTGTCCTATGGACAGAGTCTCCCACCTGAGCTGTAGATCTCTGCAGCTCGTCCAGAGTCTCCATGGGCCTCTTGACTGCATTTCTGATCAGCGCTCTCCTTGTTTGGCCTGTGAGTTTAGGTGGACGGCCTTGTCTTGGTAGGTTTACAGTTGTGCCATACTCCTTCCATTTCTGAATGATCGCTTGAACAGTGCTCCGTGGGATGTTCAAGGCTTTAGCAATCTTTTTGTAGCCCAATCCTGCTTTAAATTTCTCAGTAACTTTATCCCTGACCTGTCTGGTGTGTTCTTTGGACTTCATGGTGTTGTTGCTCCCTGTATTCTCTTAGACAACCTCTGAGGCCGTCACAAAGCAGCTGTATTTGTACTGACATTAGATTACACACAGGTGCACTCTATTTAGTCATTAGCACTCATCAGGCAATGTCTATGGGCAGCTGACTGCACTCAGACCAAAGGGGGCTGAATAATTATGCACACCCCACTTTGCAGTTATTTATTTGTAAAAAATGTTTGGAATCATGTATGATTTTCGTTTCACTTCTCACGTGTACACCACTTTGTATTGGACTTTCACGTGGAATTCCAATAAAATTGATTCATGTTTGTGGCAGTAATATGACAAAATGTGGAAAACTTCAATGGGGCCGAATACTTTTGCAAGCCACTGTACAAAGCACGCAGTAATGTTACCAATACTTACGCCCTTAAGACAATGTGTCTGTCTCTTAACAGGCAGTGTCCCCACGGAACTGGGACAGGTGACGGCAGGCGAATCAGAGAGAGATTCACTCTATCTACAAAGTGCAAACATACAGCTCCACTCCTACAGATGCAGGAGTTGAGCAGACCAGACACTGACAGCAGCAGGCACTGGGAGGAGCCAGGCCAGCCTAAAGCAGTGTGCCAACTGGAGGGGCAGATAAAGTGGTCATTGAGGCCAGCCGCGGAGGAGGAAAGAGATACCCTCCCCCATCATCAGACACAGCTCCCATCATCAGACATGGCCCCGGCGGTGTCTGATGATGAGTGGCAAGAATAGTAGTAATCATCGCACAGAGGCAGCCTTAGTATATGCGGCCTGGGGTGAGTGTCAAATGCGGGGCCTGGGGTGAGTGTCAAATGCGGGGCCTAGAGCCATAAGTGAAGGTCATATAACGTACCACCATGCTCACGGGCTTGTCCGCCTCTAATGCTGTACACTTTATTATTATTGTTTGAAGAGAAACCGTAACCCAGAATTGAACTTCATCCCAATCAGTAGCTGATACCCCCTTTTACATGAGACATCTATTCCTTTTCACAAACGGATCATCAGGGGGCTCTGTATGGCTGATATTGCTCCCACAGGAAATTGTGAGGACCATGGTCCTGGCAGTTTTCTGTATGTGAACCTTGTTGCATTGTGGGAAAAAACTGTTTACAGCTGTTTCAAACTGCCAAAAAAGCAAGTAGCAGCTACTTCCACTGACATCACCTGCCAGCAGTAAAAATGTCACCATGTGATAAATGTCAGAATGTAAATCAGGGAGAGGAAATCTTTTACAAAGGGTGAACACTGAAAATCATTTATACATAATTATTGTAAAAATTAAGCACTTTTTTATTACATTATTTTCACTGGAGTTCCTCTTTAAAAACAATTATGTTTGGTAAAGGCCACTAAGCCAACCAATATAAGAACAATTACAATACGTAATGTAGTCAAAAAGCCAATGGTACTACCATTCACTATTTGATTACATTTTGTAATTATTCTTATGCTAGGTACACACAATGAGATTTTCTGGCAGATTTACTGTCATTGATTATTTCCAACAAGTCCGATCTGATTTCCCATGGTTTTTCCGTTCACTTCTATGGTAAATCAATCAGAAATAAAATCAGACATGTTGGAAATAATCAGTCTGACAGTAAATCTCATTGTGAGTACCGGGCATTTTATTGGTTTAGTGCCCTTCAACCAACTGAATTAAAGGACAACTGAAGTTAGAGGGATATGGAGGCTGCCATGTTTATTTCATTTTAAAGAGTAACTGTCAGGCTGCAGAAGCTAATTTAAACCTCTATTCTCCTGTGTTAAACAGTTTAGAAGGAAGCCCAAAAGCAATTAGTGAAGATAAAAATCTCAGTTACCTTTGATGTGTGCTTATCAGCAAGTCTGTTATTCTTAAGAAGACGCAAGCCGCATACCATACTGCAAAGCATTCTGGGGCTCTCCCCTCGGCTGCTAATGAGACGTTACAGCAGCTTGTAATCGCGTAGCACTGATAAATCTCGGGCAGAGTACACTGCAGGAGTCAGCTATTGTTCCTAGCCACATGGCTCATTAATATTCACTGGACACAGTGTTGTTCAAGTACAAGCTTATCTGTGATCAGCAAGCAGGCAGGACATGACGACACATTTGACAGAAAAACATGGAGCCTGCCATGAGCTGTCAGGAGCATCTATCTATGCATATACTATATACAAATTCTGTGAAATCCAAACGTGGACAGTGAAATGCATATGTAATGTAAGTACAGCCAATCTTTAGCTACTGATATATGTGTTTATTTTCTCTGAGACCTTATACCTAACAGCTCCTCTTTAAGCAATACCATTTGCCTGGCAACTCTGGCAATCTTCTGCCTCTAATACTTTTACCCATAGCCCCTGAACAAGCATGCAGCAGATCAGGTGTATCTGACATTATTGTCAGATCTGACAAAATTAGCGGCATGCTTGTTTCTGGTGTGATTCAGACACTACTGAAGCCAAATAGACCAACAGGGCTGCCGGGCAACTGGTATAGGTTAAAAGGAAATAAATATGGCAGCTTCCATATTCCTCTCACTTCAGTTCCCCTTTAATAATTCAGAAACATTAAAGTGGACCTGAACTCTTGCACAGGACAGAAGGTAAACACAGAGTAATGCACCCTGTATGTATTTAGATAGTTTAGCCTGTTCAATTCCCCCTCATTTGTGTCTAATCACTAGTTGTAATTTGATCGCTCCGTGTCAAATGTCTGCCATGGCAGATAAGCTCATGTGAAAGCACAGGATGTTAACAATATGTCTGCTTCCATAAAATCAGGAAGTAGAAGCAGTGCAGATTTATTTCAGGATTTATTATTTATTTTTAATCCAATTCACTTTGATATGGTCTATAGTTCAAATTATGCATGAAATGCAGACCTGGATTGGTGATAATAACGTAAAGTGAGCCAGAGAAAAAAAAAAAAAGCTTTATACACACCTGGGGCTTCCTCCAGTCCCATGGGCACGGATCGCTCCCACGCTGCCATCCTCCGCTGCTCCGATATCGGGTCCTGTTACGTCCTCCATTGTGCACACTTTCTCTTGTGCAGACTGGAGGAAGTAACGGGACTCAATATCGGAGCTGCGGGCAGCGGAGGACGGCCTTATGGGAGTGATCCGTGCCCATGGGGCTGGAGGAAGCCCCAGGGATGTATAAAGCTTTTTTTTTTTTCCCATCTCTGGTTCACTTTAAGTTATCACCAGCCCAGGACTTCGTGATCTGAACAGTTCATACTGTTCAAAATGATTTTGAAACTAGTTAAATTTGAAACTATATAGAGTAGACCATATCAAAGTGATATGACTAATATGATATATCAAAGTGATCTAAGGGCTGGTTCAGACGGACGCTTGCGGAGCGTTTACCGCCAGCGTTCGGGGCTTGGCGTTAAACGCTCCCATTCAAATTTCCCTGGCGTTCAAGGATCCCCTGGAAGCTACATGTAGCTTCCAGGGGCAGTTAACCGCGACGGGTAATGTCCCCCTAGGGGAAGAAAACCGCCGATCGCACCCGAACGTAACACGAACGCTACTGAAAGCCCGACCGCATCGCCGTCGAATGTCCGTCTGAACCAGCCATAAGGGTCAGGGTCTGCACATTTGCATGGTGTGGGGGGGAGGGGGGGGGGGAGACCTCATGCTTCATGCTTCATGCCAGAAGCAGGCAAGAAAATTTAATATTCTATAATATTGTATATAATATATATAATACTGTATTACAGGCAATAATATTTCATATTCTATATAAATTATAATATAATATAATTTATTAGGAATATGAAATATTATTTCCTGTAATACACTACAGTATTGTATATATTATAAAATATTAAATATTGCCTGTTGCTGGCATGAGGTCTCCCCCACCCCCCACCACCATGCAAATGTGCATTATACACTCTTAAATACGATTAATTTTAGCAGGTTCTATGAACTTCTATCTTAAAAACCCCCTTGAGGGTCCCGGTCTTCCTTACTTAAATGAATCCTGCTCGGATTCCTGCCTGGCTAATGGCTGCAACTGCAGCCACTGAATGCTCGTTTTCTGGGCCGCAGCACCGCTATGCGCATGCGCATGACGTCAATCGTGACGTCATGCGCATAGCGTACCCAGGAAGTGGAAGGTGCGGCACGCCGTCAGCTCTGCGCTCCACATGCAGGAAGCCAGCAGGGCTCGGGGAGCCAAGCGAGCGGCCGGGGCCGGTAAATAATGTTTTTAAACTAGCGGCGGTGGCGCGGGGCTGGGGCAAGTGCTAGGGGGGACGGCGTCCACGTTGCAATAAAAGTAGGTGGACGCCGTCCCCACGCGTTCACACAGCACTCGACCCCTGAGCCTGTGCCTGGCTCTCCGCAATGGGCCGGGGGCGACAACCTGGGGCAAAGATGGGCGCAACACGCTGCTGTTGCGCCTCTGCTCCCTCCTCCACAACTCTGCGGTCAGTGGCTGGCGGCGGACCAGCCACAGACCTGCTGCTGCTGGCAGTGGCTGCAGCAATGGCGCTGCCTCTCTTGGTGGTGCCTCGCCATCTACCTCTGCCATTACCTAGTCATTGTGCAATAATATACAAATACAATAAGAAAATAAAAAATATACATATATATATATATATATATATATATATATATATATATATAGCGGGAAAGGAGGAAAGGATGTAAACTTTAATAAAGAGTCTGGGTTGGTGGTGACTGGAGTGACAAAAAAAAAAGAAATTTTTAATTTTTTTTTTTTTTTAAGTAGTAGTACTAGTACTAACAGACAGTAGTGTAGTCTATACTCAGTAGTCGATAAATAACTCATGTGACAGACGGTGACAAATAAAAGTCTGTCACACACGGACGCAATCAATAGGGTCAGGCAGAGATGACAGGCAGTCACAGATCAGATGCTGCCCTCCTCTGTAAAGTAACTAACACAGTACTGAAGCTAATAAATGCACAGACTAACAACAGTACAAATTAGGTAAACTAGTACGTAGGTAAATAACAACTAACTATAATCCCTAGTAGTAGTAGTGTCGTAGACTAGTAGTCGATAACTAACTCGTGTGACTGACGGTGACAATCAAAGTCTGTCACATAAGGACGCAATCAATAGGGTCAGGCAGAGATGACAGGCAGTCACAGATGAGATCAGATGCTGCCCTCTGTAAAGTAACTAGCACAGTACTGAAGCAGAGCTAATAAACGCACAGACTAACAACAGTACAAATTAGGTAAACTAGTACATAGGTAAATAACAACTAACTATAATCCCTAGTAGTAGTAGTGTCGTAGACTAGTAGTCGATAACTAACTCGTGTGACTGACGGTGACAATCAAAGTCTGTCACATAAGGACGCAATCAATAGGGTCAGGCAGAGATGACAGCTGACAGGCAGTCACAGATGAGATCACAACAGATGCTGGCCTGTACACAGTCACTAACTAACACAGTACTGAAGCTAATAAACTCACAGACTAACAGTAGAAATTAGGTAAACTAGTACTAGTACACAGTGGTGCTCATCCGAGCTAGGATATCCGAGATACTCGGATATCCTAGCTCTTTTTTCACTATTCGAGCTCGAATACCGAGCTCGAATAGTATTAGCTATCCGGGCTGTGCTATCCGAGCGCACTCGGATAGCAAGCAGCTATCTAGAGATATCCTAGCTATCCGAGCTCGGATAGCGTCACCAGCTCGGATAGCGTCACGTCAGACGCATACCTCCCAACATTTGAAGATGTGAAAGAGGAACTCTTAAGTCACGCCCCCTGTGCGGCCTTAAGCCACACCCCTGCTTTTGCAGGAGGGTGACAATGGAAGGAATGAGTTTGCGGAGGAGGGTGCAAGTGGGTGGGAGAGGGTGACAATGGGTGGAAAGGGGGGTGCCAGTGGGTGAGGGAGGAAGGTGTCAGTGGGTAGGAGGAGGGTGTCAGTGGGTAGGAGGAGGGGGACAGTGGGTGGGGAGGAGGGTACCTGTGGGTGGAAAGGAGGGTGCCACTGAGTGGGGAAAAAAGGTGCCAGTGGGTAGGAGGAGGGTGACACTGGGTGGAAAGGAGGGTGCCAGTGGGTGGGGGAGAAAGGTGCCATTGAGTAGGATGAGGGTGTCAGTGTGTAGGAGGAGGGGGACAGTGGGTGGGGAGGAGGGTACATGTGGGTGAAAAGGAGGGTGCCACTGGGTGGGGGAGAAAGGTGCCAGTGGGTAGGAGGAGGGTGACACTGGGTGGGGAGGAGGGTACCTGTGGGTGGAAAGGAGGGTGCCAGTGGGTGGGGGAGAAAGGTGCCAGTGGGTAGGAGGAGGGTGTCAGTGGGTAGGAGGAGGGTGACACTGGGTGGGGAAGAGGGTACCTGTGGGTGGAAAGGAGGGTGCCACTGGGTGGGGGAGAAAGGTGTCAGTGGGTAGGAGGAGGGTGTCAGTGGGTAGGAGGAGGGGGACAGTGGGTGGGGAGGAGGGTACCTGTGGGTGGAAAGGAGGGTGCCACTGAGTGGGGAAAAAAGGTGCCAGTGGGTAGGAGGAGGGTGACACTGGGTGGAAAGGAGGGTGCCAGTGGGTGGGGGAGAAAGGTGCCATTGGGTAGGAGGAGAGTGACACTGGGTGGGGAGGAGGGTGCCTGTGGATGAAAAGGAGGGTGCCATTGGGTGGGGGAGAAAGGTGCCAGTGGGTAGGAGGAGGGTGACACTGGGTGGGGAGGAGGGTACCTGTGGGTGGAAAGGAGGGTGCCAGTGGGTGGGGGAGAAAGGTGCCAGTGGGTAGGTGGAGGGTGTCAGTGGGTAGGAGGAGGGTGACACTGGGTGGGGAAGAGGGTACCTGTGGGTGGAAAAGGAGGATGTCACTGGGTGGGGGAGAAAGGTGGCAGTGGGTAGGAGGAGAGTGTCAGTGGGTAGGAGGAGGGGGGAAGTGGGTGGGGAGGAGGGTACCTGTGGGTGGAAAGGAGGGTGCCACTGATTGGGGGAAAAAGGTGCCAGTGGGTAGGAGGAGGGTGACACTGGGTGGAAAGGAGGGTGCCAGTGGGTGGGGGATAAAGGTGCCATTGGGTAGGAGGAGGGTGTCAGTGTGTAGGAGGAGGGGGACAGTGGGTGAGGAGGAGGGTACATGTGGATGAAAAGAAGGGTGCCACTGGGTGGGCGAGAAAGGTGCTAGTTGGTAGGGGGTCGTCAGTGGAGGGGTGGAGAATGCCTGTGGGTGAGGAGGAGGGAGCCACTGGTTGGGGAGGAAGGTGTCCTTGTGTGTGGGGAGATTGCCCTGGGCAGAGAAGAGATGACAGAAATGATCGAGGCGCCAGTCACGCCAATAAGGGATGCAGGAGCCGGCTTTATTCCTCCCTCCCTCTCTCCCTCTGAGTGCCCCCACCTGCTGTGAATGTGTGCCCCCTTCCCCTATGCAGTGTGTGCGCAGCGGAGCGGCCAGTTCTCTTACCGCTGATCCAAGCACACTGCAACTGGAGTCTCCTGCTTCCTGTTTACCATGACGTCACAGGAAGCAGAGAGACTAGTTGCTGGTGCGCATGGATCTGCGTAAGAGGACCTACCACTCCGCTGCGCACACACTGCATAGGGGAAGGGGGCACACATTCACAGCAGGTAGGGGCATTCAGAGGGAGGGAGGGAGGAATAAAGCAGGCTCCCGCATCCCTTATTGGCGCGGCTGGCGCCTCGATCATTTTTTTGTGTTCTCTCCCCAGCCGGCCGGGACTTAAGGGGGGCTTCCCGGGATAGCGGGAGAGCCCCCCCAAATCGGGAGAATCCCAACGAAATCGGGATGGTTGGGGGGCATGTCAGACGTCACCTCGAGTCCTCACAAGCGAATTAGAGGGCTCCCAGCCCTCTGACTGCAGCCAATCACAGAGGGGGAGCCTGGCCAAGCCTCCCTCTATAAATAGCGGGCGCCATGTTGCTTCACTCGTCCTGCTTGCGACTTACTGACTGACTGTACTGAGAGACTGCTCCAGTGCTTTTTGTCTGTGTGCAAGTGCATTTATTGTGTTCTAAACCAAGCGTTTTTACACTCCAACACTTGATATTCAACTGTATTGCTTTGTATTATAGATAGATTGTAATTTAGGCAGTTTAGTTTGTGTGATTAGGGACTAGGGAGGGAGACTTTCACAGGTGCTGCTGCAGCTGCAGCCAGCAGCTAGGCCCTGTGCCTAGTCTCTAGTTACCTGTGCTCTCACCTGTCCTACTCTACTGTACTACTTCTGTGTTAGATAGATTTGTACTATTTTGTAGTTAGCAAGTCCCAGCTTTACTGCTATACCTGTCCTGTATCTGCTCTCTGTAATCTAGTCACACCTGTTCTATTATTTAGCTAGATTCTTCTATTGTTTAGTTAGTACTGTAGTGTACTCTAGTCTGTGTATAGGGACCGTCCGTCACCGCGTTACCTAGGGTCTTTGTGTGCGCAGTGCACATCTGCGCTGTCTGCACCCTCTCGTTAGTGCTACACCCGTCCTATTTGTTTATATTACTTCTATTGTGTATTCGCTGACTTGTACTGTACTGTAGTCTGTGTATAGGGACACCGTCAGTCAGCGTCAGCTAGGGTCTTTGTGTGCGTAGTTTACGTCTGTGCTGTTCGCACCCTCTCGTTAGTGCTACACCTGTCCTATTTGTTTATATTACTTCTATTGTGTATTCGCTGACTTGTACTGTACTGTAGTCTGTGTATAGGGACACCGTCAGTCAGCGTCAGCTAGGGTCTTTGTGTGCGCAGTGCACGTCTGCGCTGTCCGCACCCTCTAGTTAGTGCTACACCCGTCCTATTTGTTTATATTACTTCTATTGTGTACTCGCTGACTTGTACTGTACTGTAGTCTGTGTATAGGGACACCTTCAGTCAGCGTCAGCTAGGGTCTTTGTGTGTGCAGTGCACGTCTGCGCTGTCCGCACCCTCTCGTTAGTGCTAGACCCGTCCTATTTGCTTATATTACTTCTATTGTGTATTCCCTGAATTTTGTACTGTACTGTAGTCTGTGTATAGGGACACCGTCAGTCAGCGTCAGCTAGGGTCTTTGTGTGCGCAGTGCACGTCTGCGCTGTCCGCACCCTCTCGTTAGTGCTACACCCATCCTATTTGTTTATATTACTTCTATTGTGTATTCGCTGACTTGTACTGTACTGTAGTCTGTGTATAGGGACACCGTCAGTCTGCGTCAGCTAGGGTCTTTGTGTGCGCACTGCGCACTCTCTCGTTAGCGCTACACCGATCTCTGCTGTAGAGTACACCTGTCCGTCATCTCACACACCCACCACCACCACCAGTCCCACCCCATTAAAGTACCCCACTTGTCCCACCCGCCTATACATAACTTTTTTCTTCATTTGTATAATATTAAAAATATACGATGTCTGGCACTGGCAGCCGCGGTTTGGGCAGGGGCAGCAAGGGCATCGGCAAGAGAGGAGGTCGTGGGCGTGGCAGCCGCGCCACCACCATGTGCAGTTCTGCGTCTGCACTAGTGTTGGGCGAACACCTGGATGTTCGGGTTCGCGAACGTTCGTCGAATATGGCCGCGATGTTCGGGTGTTCGCACCGAACTCCAAACATAATGGAAGTCAATGGGGACCCGAACTTTCGTGCTTTGTAAAGCTTCCTTACATGCTACATACCCCAAATTTGCAGGGTATGTGCACCTTGGGAGTGGGTACAAGAGGAAAAAAAATATTTGAAAAAGAGCTTATAGTTTTTGAGAAAATTGATTGTAAAGTTTCAAAGGAAAAAATGTCTTTTAAATGCGGAAAATGTCATTTTTCTTTGCACAGGTAACATGCTTTTTGTCGCCATGCAGTCATAAATGTAATACAGATAAGAGGTTCCAGGAAAAGGGACCGGTAACGCTAACCCAGCAGCAGCACACGTGATGGAACAGGAGGAGGGCGGCGCAGGAGGAGAAGGCCACGCTTTGAGACACAACAACCCAGGCCTTGCATGAGGACAAGAAGCGTGCGGATAGCAATACATTTTGTCGCCATGCAGTCATAATTGTAATACAGATAAGAGGTTCCGTAAAAAGTGACGGGCAACGCTAACCCAGCAGCAGCACACGTGATGGAACAGGAGGAGGCGCAGGAGGAGAAGGCCACGCTTTCAGGCGCAACCCAGGCCTTGCATGAGGACAAGAAGCGTGCGGATAGCAATGCATTTTGTCGCCATGCAGTCATAAATGTAATACAGATGAGAGGTTCAATAAACAGGGACCGGAAACGCTAACCCATCACAGATGTTCATTGTTCATGTTACTTGGTTGGGGTCCGGGAGTGTTGCGTAGTCGTTTCCAATCCAGGATTGATTCATTTTAATTTGAGTCAGACGGTCTGCATTTTCTGTGGAGAGGCGGATACGCCGATCTGTGACGATGCCTCCGGCAGCACTGAAACAGCGTTCCGACATAACGCTGGCTGCCGGGCAAGCCAGCACTTCTATTGCGTACATTGCCAGTTCGTGCCAGGTGTCTAGCTTCGATACCCAATAGTTGAAGGGTGCAGATGGATTGTTCAACACAGCTACGCCATCTGACATGTAGTCCTTGACCATCTTCTCCAGGCGATCGGTGTTGGAGGTGGATCTGCACGCTTGCTGTTCTGTGGGCTGCTGCATGGGTGTCAGAAAATGTTCCCACTCCAAGGACACTGCCGATACCATTCCCTTTTGGGCACTAGCTGCGGCTTGTGTTGTTTGCTGCCCTCCTGGTCGTCCTGGGTTTGAGGAAGTCAGTCTGTCGGCGTACAACTGGCTAGAGGAGGGGGAGGATGTCAATCTCCTCTCTAAAGTCTCCACAAGGGCCTGCTGGTATTCTTCCATTTTGACCTGTCTGACTCTTTCTTCAAGCAGTTTTGGAACATTGTGTTTGTACCGTGGATCCAGAAGGGTATAAACCCAGTAATTGGTGTTGTCCAGAATGCGCACAATGCGTGGGTCGCGTTCAATGCAGTCTAGCATGAATTGAGCCATGTGTGCCAGAGTCCTACCAGAATCCTCATCATCCTCTTGTGAGCGTTGTGATAGTTGTGATGCATCATAGTCGTCACCTTCTTCCTGGTCTGCTTCTGCTGACCATTCGCGCTGAATTGTACAAGTCCAACGTTCACCGCTCTGGCCCTCGTCAGTGGTGGCATGAAATTCCTGCTCCAACTCCAGCTGTTCCTCCTCCTCTTCTTCGTCATAGCTGCTGGGGCCAGCGTTTCCTGAGGCAGATGGCCTGATGTTGGTATCATCACGCTGATCCTTTTCTCCTTCAGATTCCCCCAGTTGCATCATGACAGCTGTTTCCTTGATTTTCAACATTGACTTCTTCAGTAAACACAGCAGTGGTATGGTAATGCTGACTGAAGAGTTGTCACTGCTCACAAGCAACGTGGATTGCTCAAAATTTTGGAGGACTTGGCAGAGGTCTAACATGTTGGCCCAATCGGATCCACAGAAGCTTGGCAGCTGTCCAGATGCGTCTCGGTACTGCGCCGTCATGTACTGGACCACTGCACTCTTCTGCTCGCAAAAGCGGGCTAGCATGTGCATCGTAGAATTCCAGCACGTAGGGACATCACACAGCAAGCGATGGTGGGGGAGATTGAAGCGCTCCTGCATCTTGGCGAGTGCCCCCAAAGCAGTACTGGAATTTCTACAATGTTTGGCCACTCGTCGCACCTTCAACAGAAGATCGGCCACGCCTGGGTATGTCCTCAGGAACCGCTGAACTACTAGGTTCATCACGTGCGCCAGGCAAGGGATGTGTGTCAGCTTAGCCAACCTTAAAGCGCGAATGAGATTACTCCCATTATCACACACAACCATGCCCGGTTTCAGGTCCAGCGGTGCCAGCCACAAATCCGTCTGTTCCTTTATTCCCCTCCAAATTTCCTCCCCTGTGTGCTGCTTATCCCCAAGGCAGATGAGCTTCAGCAACGCTTGCTGACGCATGCCAACAGCTGTGCTGCACTGCTTCCACGATCCTACTGCTGCTGGGTTAGCGTTTCCGGATGAGGTACAGCTTTGAGATGCGTTGGAGGAGAAGGAGTCAGAGAGGTAGGTGCTGCTGTTGTTATCCAGTGGGAGGGACGGCGATGCAGCTGTTTGCGGCGTGGGCAACACCCGCGCCGTAGCAGGTGAGGAATCGCTGCCAGGCTCCACAAGGTTCACCCAGTGCGCGGTAAGGGAGATGTATCGACCCTGGCCGAACGCACTCGTCCAGGTGTCAGTGGTGAAGTGAACCTTGCAGGCAACGGCATTCTTCAAGCTTCGGGTTATTTTGCTGACCACGTGCTCATGCAACTCAGGCACTGCAGAGCGCGCAAAGTGGTAGCAGCTGGGAACCACGTAACGTGGGATGGCCACTGACATCATGCCCTTGAAGCTGTTTGTCTCCACCACTCGATATGGCAGCATTTCGCAGGCCAGAAGCTTGGCTATGCTGGCTGTTAGTGCCACGGCCCGGGGGTCATTTGTTGGCAATTTCCTCTTGCGCTCAAACATCTCCGAGACAGACAACTGAACCGTAGGGCTGCACACTGAAGGGCTGTTGGTTGTTGTGTTTGATGAAGACTGGGAGACCTCAAGAGCACTATTCCGGAAAGTGACAGTGTCAGTGTCGTCTGATGTTTGTGAATGTTGTTGTGAACCACGCAATGGCTGGGCTACTGCTGCTGCTGAGGAGGGTCTGGTGGTGAGTCTGGTGACCCCAAGGGAGGCAGTGTTGCTGGTACCCTGTCCTGGCGCCCACAGAGTGGGATGTTTGGATACCATGTGGCGGGTCATGTTGGTGGTGGAGAGGTGCATACAGTCAAAAGCGGCGCCTGGAAAAAATGGCGCATGCCCTTAAAACGCTATTTAGCGTTTTAGAGTTTAAAACGTAATTTTCCGTTGTAATAAAACTCGGGCTGCCTGTGGTGTTTGCAGTGAAATGTATAACCAGTAGATGGTGCTGGTCAGCATAGTGTTATAAAAGAATGTGTAAGCATTACCAAGCCAAATTTCTAAGAAGAAATGTTAGCCTAGTGGTAAAGCACTGGACTTTGGAGAAAATTTTGCAGGTTCGAATCTGTGCACGTTACATTTTTTTTTTCTTTCATTGATAGAGATACCGCTGCTATTTGTGCATTGGTAAAAGATTAGTTGAATTATACTTTTTTATGAATTAAACGTTTTATGTTTTTGAAATCCCAGCTGAATATCTTATGCAAGGTTAAGAAGGAGAGACGGGAGTTACTGGCTGCAACCTCTCATCTTTATTCTGTCTTCCCACGTCCTTTGCATATGTTATGCAGCTGGGATATTAAAAACACAAAACTTTGACTTTATAAAAAGTCTTTTTTAAAGTAATATTTTATTAATCCTCAGATAGCAGCGCATGTATCAATAAATGAGAATAGTTAAAAAAAGATCATTGACTAGATTCGAACCTGCACTTTATGCACAAAATAGAACCATAGTTCAGTGCTAGACCACTGTGCTACAACAATGTTACAATTTCATAACGCTATTTAGCGTTTTACATTAAATAGATGGCGCCATAATGTTCTGGTGGAGCTGTGCGCCATTTTTTCCTGCTCCCGGATTTTTTTCCCCGTGCTCAGGCGGGTCTTGCACACCTTGCAAATCACCATGGTACCATCCTCACTGCAGTCTTCAGAGAACGGCCAGACTTTGGAGCACCTGCCTTGCTGGTGATTTCTGTTTGCGCCTCTTTTGCATCTCACTTGAACTTCCACGCTTGTGGTGCCTGAAATTTCGCGCCGCCTACCTTGTGGCACAAGGCGAGCTCGTGCAGCAGTGGGTTCTTCAACAGACTCATCTGTGCTGCTACGACGGCGATGTTCTCCTTCACATACAAAATCTGGGTCTCTGTCCACATTGTCCAAACCCTCCTCTTTCATCTTCTCAAACTCGTCATATGTGATTGTGGGCCGCCGCCGTGGAGTAGAGCTCCCCAGAACAACCTCTGCGCAGCTCACTCCAACGTCGTCTTCCAGATCTTCTCGGCCGACCTCCTGCAATTGAAACCCCTCCTGCCCAACTTGCTCTGGGATTTGGGTTTCAAAGTCCTCGGACTCGCCTTGCATTTCAGTGCGCGGTGCATTTCCCACAGTAAATGGTTGTGAATCCGGGCACAACATTTCTGGCGTTTCCATTGACCTTTGAAAGGTGGAAGTTTGTTGGGGTGGGAATAGCTCCTGCGAATACCCCATTGTGTCCTGAGGAAATTCTTCGGACTGGTTATTTGGCAGTTGTGTGCGTGGTGTCGCTGCCGGTTGTGTCAGCTTTGTGCCCACTGGCTCCTTGTAACTGGCTGAGGACTCGGACCTCGTGTGTGATGTGCTGGTGCTGCTTAACCCACTGCTGGACGCTTGAGAGGTCATCCAATTAATTATCTGGTCCTGTTCTTTTGGATTTGTGAGGGTTGATTTCCTGGACAACATGGGCGGTATTGAGTGGGTTTTCTTCGGTGCTCTACTGTGGCCTGTACGTGAACCGTCAGGGGAAACACCTCTTCCCTTGCCCCTCCCTCTTTCACAGGATTTCTTCTTCATTTCACTTATCCTTAAAGTACACGCTGACTGGCAGCAGTACAGTGGCAGTACAGAAATGCTATATAGTGGTGGGTGAGCGGTGTACTACTATTCCCAGCAGCGACACAGAGCACAATGCTATACAGTGGTGGGTGAGCGGTGTACTACTGTTCCCAGCAGCGACACAGAGCACAATGCTATACAGTGGTGGGTGAGCGGTGTACTACTATTCCCAGCAGCGACACAGAGCACAATGCTATACAGAGGTGGGTGAGCGGTGTACTACTGTTCCCAGCAGCGACACAGAGCACAATGCTATACAGTGGTGGGTGAGCGGTGTACTACTATTCCCAGCAGCGACACAGAGCACAATGCTATACAGTGGTGGGTGAGCGGTGTACTACTATTCCCAGCAGCGACACAGAGCACAATGCTATACAGTGGTGGGTGAGCGGTGTTCTACTATTCCCAGCAGCGACACAGAGCACAATGCTATACAGTGGTGGGTGAGCGGTGTACTACTATTCCCAGCAGCGACACAGAGCACAATGCTATACAGTGGTGGGTGAGCGGTGTACTACTGTTCCCAGCAGCGACACAGAGCACAGTGCTATACAGTGGTGGGTGAGCGGTGTACTACTGTTCTCAGCAGCGACACAGAGCACAATGCTATACAGTGGTGGGTGAGTGGTGTACTACTTTTCCCAGCAGCGACACAGAGCACAATGCTATACAGTGGTGGGTGAGCGGTGTACTACTATTCCCAGCAGCGACACAGAGCACAATGCTATACAGTGGTGGGTGAGCGGTGTACTACTATTCCCAGCAGCGACACAGAGCACAATGCTATACAGTGGTGGGTGAGCGGTGTACTACTATTCCCAGCAGCGACACAGAGCACAATGCTATACAGTGGTGGGTGAGTGGTGTACTACTATTCCCAGCAGCGACACAGAGCACAATGCTATACAGTGGTGGGTGAGCGGTGTACTATTATTCCCAGCAGCGACACAGAGCACAATGCTATACAGTGGTGGGTGAGCGGTGTACTACTGTTCCCAGCAGCGACACAGAGCACAATGCTATACAGTGGTGGGTGAGCGGTGTACTATTATTCCCAGCAGCGACACAGAGCACAATGCTATACAGTGGTGGGTGAGCGGTGTACTACTGTTCCCAGCAGCGACACAGAGCACAATGCTATACAGTGGCGGGTGAGCGGCGTACTACTGTTCCCAGCAGAGACACGGGCCTCGATTCACCAAGCGGTGATAACTCAGTTATCACGCCTAAAGGACTTTAGGCGTGATGACCTTTTCACCACTGAGTTATCACCGCTTTTTCCTGCTCTTCGCGCGAAGTTACCGCGCGAACGCGCGTTCGCGCGTACGCGCGTGAGAGCGCGCGCAAAGTCCCATAGGGTTTAATGGGAGCTTCGCGCGAAGCGTCGGGTGCTGCGCGCGCACTTACGCGCGTACGCGCGAACGCGCGTACGCGCGGTAACTTCGCGCGAAGCCCTTCTTATCATGCCTAAACTGAGTTTAGGCGTGATAAGGGCCTTTTCACCACGGTGCTAACACTTTGCACCGCTTGGTGAATCGAGCCCACAGAGTGGCAGTAAACACAATGCTATACAGTGGTGGGTGAGCGGTGTACACAGAGTGGCAGTAAACACAATGCTATATAGTGTGGGTGAGCGGTGTACTACTGTTCCCAGCAGCGACACAATGACTGGGGGGACCCTGGCTAGCCTGGCTGGAGAGAGAACTACCCTGCCTGCCTACCCAAAGCTAAACCTACAGACAAATGGCGGAGAAATGACGTGGATCGGGTATTTATTTACCCGAACCACGTGACCCGTTCGGCCAATCAGAGCGCGTTCGGGCCCGAACCACATGACCCGTTCGGCTAATCACAGCGCTAGCCGAACGTTCGGGGAACGTTCAGCCATGCGCTCTTAGTTCGGCCATATGGCCGAACGGTTTGGCCAAACACTATGAGGTGTTCGGTCGAACTCGAACATCACCCGAACAGGGTGATGTTCTGCAGAACCCGAACAGTGGCGAACACTGTTCGCCCAACACTAGTCTGCACCAGTGGCTATTCCGCCATTAACCACTGGCCGTGGACGCCTTGGCAGCCCAAGAGCTGGGAGTCACGCTGCAGAGACATAGCAGCAGCAGCAGCAGCATATGGCGCAGATGTTCCTCCCACCGCCAGGTCGTAGCCGTCCTATTGAGAAGAAGGACGCAGACTCTGTGGTGGAACTGATGGTGGATGAGCAGGCCACCATTAGCTCTAGAACCGAGTTCTCCACCCCCACCACCACTCCTGTTCGCAAGAGCAGCAGAAGCCACCCAGCACTGCCTGGGGGGGGGGGGGGGGGAGGGGGGGAGTGCAGTTCTCCAGCCCCAGCGGGCAACACCAGCACCCTGTCACTCAGCAGCACCTTCTTGTTATCCCCAAGCACAGCGGGGCTATGGAGTGCTGTTGCGGCAGAATTGGAGGAGGAAGAAATGCTGATGGGCACTTTGGGGGATGATGCTTTGGACAGTCAGACAGTAGTGACTGTCCCTCAGCCCATGCATGCAGAAATGGAGTCTGTGGGGTCATCCCAGCAGGACATGTTTGCGGAGGGGGAGGATGATGATGACAGGGTGAAGGACAGAGACTGGGTGGCAGATCCTGAGGATGTCATCAGCTCTGAGGAGGAGGAGGAGGATGTGTCTGTGGGCCTTGCTAGAAGGATCAGCATCGCAGGCATGGGCAGGATCACAAGTGGGCGTGGTATGCAGGCCATACAGCGTGCTAATCAGGAGACGAGTTCTGCCAGTGCCACCACCAGCCGCACCAAGAACCCCCCCCCCCCCCCAACCACCACAGGGAGACCAGCGGCAGCAGCACCTTCTAGCCGAAGGGGCAACTTCACCTTCCCAATTTGGAGTTTTTTCACCCTGCCATATGTGGAGTGCAAGTATGCCACCTGCAACCAGTGCCGCCAGCAGCTCAGCAGAGGGAAGGAGCCCTCTGCGTACGGCACCACCACTCTGGTCAACCATCTGGCAGGGAAATACTTCCATGAGCATGAGGAGTTCATGAAGTTGAAAGAAGCTGGCAGTGGCAGACCCGCCACCACTGCGAAGCCGTCGGCAGCAGCCGCCCGCCCTCCTCCACCTCCTCCAGCAGCACCAGCAGGAGTGCTTCAGCAACGCACTGCTCCTCCTCCCTCTGCAACTCCTGCCGCCAACACTGAGGCCTGTTCTGGCAGCCAGTCCTCAGTGGCCTCCTCTGCTCCCTCCACTGATTCCCGTGCCAGCAAAAGGCGTCGCCAGACCCAGCAGTTGGCTGATGGTGTGCAGTTGGCTGACGGTGTAATGGTTAAGGGCTCTGCCTCTGACACAGGAGACCAGGGTTCGAATCTCGGCTCTGCCTGTTCAGTAAGCCAGCACTAATTCAGTAGGAGACCTTTGGCAAGTCTCCCTTACACTGCTACTGCCAATAGAGCGCGCCCTAGTGGCTGCTGCTCTGCTCTGGCGCTTTGAGTCCGCAAGGAGAAAAGCGCAATATAAATGTTATTTGTCTTGTCTTTTGTCTTGCTCAGCGACACCTTCCAGGGGGTGGTCAGGGTTCTGCCTCCCAGCAGCCGTCGCGTGCGTCAGCTGAACGGCTTGCTGGCACGGGCCATGTGCTCCCAACTTTTGCCTTATTCCCTTGTGCAGGAGGGGAGCGACATGCGTGCGCTCCTGATGTGTGCAGCCCCCGATTGGCCAATCCCCAGCCGACATTATTTTGCACGCACGGCCATCCCTGCACTTCACTGCTCTGTGATGGCCAATGTCGGGAGAGGGCTGGATCACACGGTGGGTCAACGGGTCCACGTCACCATGGACTCGTGGAGCAGCCGGATTGGGACAGGCCGCTATCTGTCCTTCACCGCGCGTTGGGTCAGCTTGGTGGAAGGGGGTGAGGAGGGGGGAGCAGCATCGGGCACTGTCAGAGCAGCAGCAGCAACAACGCAGTGGGTGGTGCCACCATGCAGGGTCAGCGGAATTGCAGCAGGTTCCTCTGATCCGCTTCCATCCTCCGGCACACCAGCCCAAACCCCCCGCCTCAGCAGCAGCGTGCTGGAATTGATCAGCCTGGGGAAGACCAAACTGACGGCGAACCATGTCCTGGCCAAACTCCGAGAGCAGGAGAGGAATTGGCTGACCCCCAGAGGCCTCAGAGTCGGAGAGGTGGTGTCCGACAATGGGGCAAACTTGGTTGCTGAAATCAGCAGGGGAGACCTGACCCACATCCCCTGCCTGGCGCACGACCGCACGTCCTGAACCTGGTAGTCCAAAAGTTCCTGCGGACCTACCAGGGGATGGACCAACTCCTTGAGGCGGCAAGGAAGGTTGTCCGTCATTTCCGGCACTCGCTTGCAGCCGTAGCGAGCCTGGAAGAGGTGCAGAAGGAGCTGCACCGGCTCATGATCGATGTTCCAACTCGCTGGAACTCCACCCTGGCGATGTTGGAGCGTCTGGTTGAACAAAGGCCGCCACCAACCTCCCGTCCATCATCTCCACAGAGGACTGGGGGCACATGCAGCAGGTGTGCTCAGTCCTGGCACCCTTCCTGCAGGCCACCAACATGGTAAGCAGGGACCATGCAATGCTGTGCGAGTGGGTCTTCTTGGTGTGTGTGCTGGACAGGGCCCTGTATGCACTGCTGAAACAGGGAGCGGCAGCCTTGGACCAGCATGAGCTACAGGCAGCTTCACAGACCACCTCTGAGGAGGAGGGCTTGGAGTTGGTGGAGGTCCCTGACCTTGCTGCTGATGAGGGGGAGCAGCAGAGCGCAGCTGGACTGGTGTGGGGGTGGAGAGAGGATGAGGTGGAGAAGGCAGAGGAAGAGGAGGACAGCACTGTCGGCACTGGGGCTGCCGATGATGTGCCAGCAGAGGTGGCCAGACTCTTCCCAATGGCAGCGCACATGCTGAGGTGCCTGCGCAAGGACCCAAGGGTGATCCAGATGAAGAAGAGGGAGGACATCTGGATCTGCATGATGCTGGACCCACGTCTGAAGGGGAAGCTCAGCCAGTTCCTGCCTGCAGGAGGAAACCGTGCGCAACAAATGAGGGATTTGCAGCTGTCCCTTGTTGAGCGCTTGGAGGAAGCCTTCCCTCAGCCATCCACCCCCACTGTCCAGCCAGCACAGAGTCAGCAGCAGGTGCCTGCATCCACCAGCAGCAAGCGCACGCGCACCACAGACCTGATGTCTCTGACCAACTAGCTCAAATGAAGAAAAAGATCCGCACCACCTTCAGAAAAGCTTAGTCTGTTTTATTGGAAAAAAACATACAAATTTAAAAAGAACTTTAAGGCAGGACAGTCCACTGTTTCGGGCTCCTGCCCATCTTCATGCTGCCTAGTTCTGAAGTAACATACAAAAAACACCAACATATATACAGAGAAACAACCAATCATTGAGTATATACTAATTAGAGGACCTGATGGGAAACAGCCTATTTACATATCTAGTCACACCTCCAACTCCCCCATTGGTGGATCTGAGCAAGATTAGATGACTAATTAGTATATACTCAATGATTGGTTGTTTCTCTGTATATATGTTGGTGTTTTTTGTATGTTACTTCAGAACTAGGCAGCATGAAGATGGGCAGGAGCCCGAAACAGTGGACTGTCCTGCCTTAAAGTTCTTTTTAAATTTGTATGTTTTTTTCCAATAAAACAGACTAAGCTTTTCTGAAGGTGGTGCGGATCTTTTTCTTCATTTGCCACAGTTTGAGTCCCATGGTGTCCGGGACTATTAGATCTGCACACCTGACCATCTGAAATTGATGGAAGCCAAGCAAGTGCGACTCCACACTCAAAATTTCTGACCAACTAGCTCTACATGAGTGTAGAGCTGCCAAGGACTAGAGAGGAGGTGCCTGCAGCAGCATCCTTCTCCAGTCACAGGCAGTGCTTGACCCGCATGGTGGCTGACTACATGGGGTCCTTCAGCGGGCTTGACAGCGTTGCCCCTGTTGATCCCATGGAGTATTGGGTCAAGCACCTGCCGATCTGGAGCGAGCTTGCACAGTACGCCCTGGAAGTGTTCTCCTGCCCCCCTTCCAGCGTACTGTCAGAGCGTTGCTTCAGTGCAGCCGGTGGAGTCGTCACTGAGAAGCGATCTCGTCTGTCTCACAAGTCTGTGGACAGATTGACGTTTCTCAAAATGAACCAGGCTTGGGTGGAAGGCGAATTCCTGGCCCCTGTTGTCGGCGAGAGGGGGACATGAAGTGGCGCACACACATTACACCTGCTGCTGCTGCTGTATTTCTTCCTGCTGTCTGTGTCTCCACTGCCAGGGAACACATTACAAGGTGCTGCTGCCCATGCGCCACCAGCTATTACGCTCAAAAATAGCTGCCTGCCCTGCATTACTTTGAAAAAAAAAATATTTTAGAGGTGTCTGGGTTGAAAACTGTGCTGTCCCAATTGTGTATTGGACACAATGTGGGCTTCACGACCGCTGTCTGGAACCTCATGCTGTTTATTTACAGCCCTGGAACCACCGCTAGGACCCAGGGCCTATTATGTCTCGCTGCCTGCCCTCCTGCCTGCTGCCTGCCAGTCTGCCACACACTCAACCTCCTCACGCTGCCTGCTGTTGTATTTCCTCCTGCTGTCTGTGTCTCCACTGCCAGGAAACACATTAAAAGGTGCTGCTGCCCATGCACCACCAGCTATTACGCTCAAAAATAGCTGCCTCACTGCAT